>NW_023304556.1:0-10501 GCF_011077185.1 Oxyura jamaicensis
CCCCGCGCCGCCCCGAGCCGGGCCGTGCACCCCGATACCCCAAATACCCCCGGTACCGCGGTGCCCCATGCCCCGGTCCCAGGGCCCCGTCCCGCGGTGCTGCGGCCCCAGCAGACCCCGCGCTGCCCCTGGCCCCCGCTGCCCTTGGCCCCCGGCCGGGCTCGCCACGCGCCCCCGCGGCTGGGCTGCAGCCACGGCCGGCGTCAGGCGCTCGCCCGGCCTTATTTAGCGCCATTCCTGCGCCCTCCTCGCCACTTTCTTGGGAACGTCTATTAATATCGAGGAACCGGCCCAGCTGCTGCCATCGCTCTGCGCCCAGCACCCCGCACCCTGCCCAGGTCCGCTCCAGGCCCGGGGTGCCCCAGGGCTGCCCCCGGCACCCCGCGTCCTGCCTGCCCGGCTGCGGGGACGTGCCGGGGGGCTTGGCTCCCGTGGGCAGCGGGGGGGGGTCCTGGCAGCCTCCTGCCCCTCCCCAGCACCGGGGAGCCCCACGGGCCTGGTGCTGTGCTCCCTGCGCTGCCCTGAGCCCTCCTGGAGCCCCACGGGGCGCGGGCCACTTGGCCGGCGCGTCCCCAGCACTGTTAGCCCTGGCAGCGGCGGCTGGCAGGGGCTGCGGCACTGGCGCCCGCGCTCTGGGCTGTGCTGGGAGCCTTCGAGGAGGCCCTGGGCAGGATTCCCACCCTGCCGACGGCACGAAGCGGCGCTGCCTTTTCCAGCCCCGTCTGGGATGAGGGAGATGGGTGCCAGCAGTGCCAGGACCCCGCCACGGGGGCCGGGTGCTCCTCGCCCACCCCAGGGCTTCACACCCCAGCCCTGCCACGGCCCCGTCCCTCCTCGGGGGCCGGGGGCTGCAGCAGGGCTCTGCTCTGGCCTGCCCAGCACCAGGAATGGGGGAGAAGGGCAGGGGCTGGGGGTGGTGGGCACGGCCGGGGCAGCCGGGGTGCTGCGGGGGGGTGAGGGAGGGGACAGAGCCCGGCCCCTGCGCTGGCCGCCTGCCCCCAGCGGTGCCGCGGGCTCGGCGGGGGCACGCGTGATGCCATCCGGCCCTGCCCGTGGTGCCGGGTCCAGCACGGCCACGCAGGGGAAATCCCGGCCCTGGTGTCAGGGGGATGCCACCGCTCGGGGGCTATTTTTAACCCCCTCCTTGCTGAGCTGCCCCGGGGCGGGGGGGGGGGGGGCAACAAGCAGGGGACGGAGCCACGTTCCTTCCAAGGCTCCGGTGTCCCTCCCTGCAGGGCTTGAATTTCTATCCCGGTTTCAGACCCACGTTTAATCCCCAGCTCTTGGCCAATAACGCTTTGGCTAAATTAGGTAAAATGAGCCCGTTGCCAATGAGCGGGGCTGGATTTCCACCGGGGAGCTGATAGGCTGCCGGGCTGGGGGGCCAATGGCTGGGGGCACGGGGACACTACAAATTGGGGAGCCAGGGAGCTTCTGGGGGCTTCTGGTGCGTGAGGTGGTGACACCCTAAGGGAGGAGAGCAGCAGAGATGGCGTCAATGGTAAGAGCCTCGATGGTGCCGTGTGCTGGGGTGCGCTGCAGCTGGGCCGGGGGCGCCAGGCACCGCAGGCACCGGGGGATGCGGGGCTGTGCCAGGGCGCGCCTGCAGGAAGGACGGTCCCCGTGGCTGGAGCTCAAGGGCTGGCCAAGGCGGGAGGTGGCAGGGGACATTGGGGCAGCGCAGGGCCCCCACGGGACGTGCATGGGGGAGAAGAGGACACACGTCTACCCGGGGAGAGAGCGGGTGCCCAAGGAGCAGCCCCGGCTGGACCCGGGCTGCACGAAGGCGCTGAAAGCTGAGCGCTGGGTCATGCGACACCACCACGGCTCCGCGCCGCCCGCGCCTCCAGGAGAAACTCGATCCAGGGCCGACAGGTGCCCATGGATGCGGACCGCTGTTCCCTAAAAGGGGAGCCGAGGAGTTCCCAAAAATAGTGCTGCGTGCCTGGGATGCCAAGGCAGCACGGGGGGGACAGGGGCCCCTGTGTCATGGACCCCCCCAGCAAGCGGCTCTCGCGGTGGCTGCGTGGATGCTGGGCGGCAGCCGAGCTGTGGGGGCTGCCAGGGGCCATGGCTCGCTGCGGGCACGGGCAGCGCCTCTGCCGACCCCACGTGCCGTGGGGCAGCGCTGCATGAGGGCTCCGTGGCCGTGCCGGGGGGGCTGGGACCTGACCCTGTGCAGGGCCCCGCTGCAGAGCCCCTCGTCCTGCTGCCCCCAGGCAGGGGCGTGAGGCCGGCGCTGACCCCTTCGCCCCTTGTCTTGCAGACGGACCAGCAGGCGGAAGCCCGCGCCTTCCTCAGCGAGGAGATGATCGCTGGTGAGCGAGGGCAGCGCCAGGGAGCCGGCTGGGTCCCGGCGGATGCCCAGGGCCGGGGTCCATCCCGGTGCCCGAGGCCCCAGCCCCGACACCCCCCATCCCCGCAGAGTTCAAGGCTGCCTTCGACATGTTTGACGCGGATGGCGGCGGGGACATCAGCACCAAGGAGCTGGGCACGGTGATGAGGATGCTGGGCCAGAACCCCACCAAGGAGGAGCTGGACGCCATCATTGAGGAGGTGGACGAGGATGGTGAGCAGCCTCTGCGGTGGGGTGCCGGGTACCGAGGCGGGTGCCGAGGCCAGTGCCCTGACCTGTGCCGCGCTTCCTCCCTGCAGGCAGCGGCACCATCGACTTCGAGGAGTTCCTGGTGATGATGGTGCGCCAGATGAAAGAGGATGCCAAGGGCAAGTCCGAGGAGGAGCTGGCCAACTGCTTCCGCATCTTCGACAAGTGAGTGGGGCGGCGCTGCCTGCCTGCGCCTGCCCTCGGCGGGTGAGCAGGGCCCATCCTGCCCTTGCTCTCCCGCAGGAACGCGGATGGGTTCATCGACATCGAGGAGCTGGGCGAGATCCTCAGGGCCACCGGCGAGCACGTCACCGAGGAGGACATAGAAGACCTCATGAAGGACTCAGACAAGAACAACGACGGCCGCATCGACTTTGATGGTGAGCGGTGGCCCTGGCTGGAGCGGGCTGTGTGCGCAGCACGGCGGGGGCTGACGGCGCCGCTCTCTTGCAGAGTTCCTCAAGATGATGGAGGGCGTGCAGTAAGGGACCAGACATTCCTCAGGCCAGCCGCTGCGCCCTGCCCCGCTCCACTGCCGGGGGAGCAGCCCCGCCGCAGCGCCTGGCCTCGGCTGCCTGCACAGCGGGAGCCCTGCCCGCACCGGGGCCCTGCTCTCGCCCTGTGGCCAGCGGCTGAGCTTTTCCTCGACGCTGTCAGATGTGGTTTATGGTTGAGCCTCATTAAAAGGGGAAAGGCTGAGCTGCCGGTACGGGATTATGCTGGGTTTGCACAGGGAGGGTGCTGCGGCGCTGTCCCCGGGGCAGGGGGACTCAGGGATCCTCACGGGCGGGTGCACCGTGCCCCACGCCGTGCCGTGCCCCACGCCGTGCCGTGCTCTGTGCCGCCTGGCTCACCGCAAGGCACTCACGCAGCGGGGCGGCGCGGGGCAGTGGTTCCCACGGGCTGCTGGGCGGGCGCCAGCGCTGAGCTCAGAGTTTCCATGCAGAGCGGCCGCTTCCCACAACAGCGGGACGGGGAGCGCGGCCCCATTCCCACAGGCTGGGGGTCCCGGCCGGCAGCGCCTGCGGGGCTGCTCCTGCCCACTCTGTTGGGACCACAGAGGATGCAGGGGAGCCACCGTCACCCCGGGGCCTTGTGTATCTGGTGATAAGGCGGGGGAGAGCAGCAGCCCCCCAGCAGGGGTTAAGGCAGTGCTGTGTCCAGGGAGCCTGTGCCAGCCCAGCCTGTGCCAGAGCTCCCCAGGGACCTGCAGCCTCGTGCAGCCTCTGCAGACGGGGAGGAGCGCAGCCATGGGGGCACCAAGGGTGAGGGCAGGGCTCCTGGGTTGAGGAAGTGCCCAGTGCCCGTGGGGAGAGCGGGACCGGCCCCACGCAGGGCCCTGGCGCAGAGCCCGTCACGTCCCTGCAGAGCCAGGGCCACCGCGGAGGGGCCACGTCCAGATTCCTCCTCGATGGCACCGGGGCGAGGGGCTGCGTGCGGGGCACGGGGGGCACTGGGGACGTGCATGGCCGCCCAGGCTGCCCTCTGCAAGGTGGTGGCCGGGCACCGGCAGCTGGTGCTGCAGCTGGGGGGCAGCGCCGACGGCCCCTGGCTGCGTGAGGAGCGGCACAGGAGGAGCATGGAGGCGCGGGAGCTCAGTGCCGGTAAGGGACCTGCACAGCGGGCAGGGGGCACAGAGAGGATGCCCTGGAGCCAGCGTCACCCCGTCAGCACCCCCTGTCCCACAGGGCTGCAGGGTGCGCTGCTGGCGGGGCTGCGGCAGGCGGCGAGCCCCGAGGAGCGGCGGGAGCTGGAGCGGCTGTGGGTGCTCTTCCTCTCGGCCCTGGAGCTCTTCCTGCAGGACCTGCGCCAGGCCCACCGCCTCTGCCGGCTCTTCTCTCTGCAGGGGGGCAGCAGTGCCCTGCTGCGCACTGGGCTGGGGGGCCAGCGAGGGGGGGGCCCTGAGCAGCCCCCGGCCCCACCGTGCCTGGAGGAGGAGATGGAGCAGGTGAGGGCCGTGCTGACGGAGATGGAGAGCACGGCCAACATCCCCCTCTGGACGGTGGAGGCCACGCAGGCAGCAGAGCCGGGGGAGCTGGGTGCAGCCCCCCCATCCCAGGGACTGGGGCCTCATGCTGGGCCCTGCTGCAGGGTCCTGTGAGCAGCAGGGCCAGCCCCCCCCCCCCCCCCCCCCCGGCACCCACTGGGGGGGGGGGGGGCCCCCCCCCCCCCCCGGGGGGGGGGGCCCGGGGGGGGCCCCGGGCGGGGGGGCCGGGCCCCCCGGGGCCCCCCCCCCCCCCCCCCCCCCCGGTGCAGTACACATTGGGGTAGGGGGGCCACGTGCCCCCAGTGCCTGGGAGCTGTCCTGGGGAATGTTAATAAAGCCCCCTGACCCCACGGGTGTCCGTGTCCCTGTCTCCCCACCACACACACAGAGGGGTGCGGGGCTTCTGCCTTGGGACCCCGGGGACGGGGCAGCCCACCCACAGCCGCCCCAGCACAGCTGTCCAGTGCCAGAGGATGTCTGAATGCAGCAAAACCTTCAGGAGGACGGCGTAAGAGTTATAAACATGCGTTTATTTATACATTAACCGTAGCTCGGACTCCAAAATTAACTTAAAAGCAGCCTATGATACAGAAAGGCGCAGAGGGGGCTGGACAGGGACAGGGGCGGCGCAGGGAAGCGGCGGAGCAGGGGTCAGGTTTCCTGGCTCTTGGCCTGCTTGGCGTACGTCTCCCGCAGGTACTTCTTGAAGGCTGGGGAGAGAGGGGGGGGCTCGGGGCTCAGGGCTGGGCGGCCGCACAGCGGGGCCGGGGCCATGCCGCCCCTAGGGGCACTCACCGGTTTGGTTCTTCCACAGCTCGGCGGCGTGCGTGTTCAGGGGGCTCTCGATGTTGGGCTCTGGGGACAAGGGCTGGGTGAGTGGGGTCCCCACCGCGGGCAGCCCGGCCCCGTCCCGTCCCCACGCGGACCCACCTGCCAGCAGGCTCTGGATGGAGAGCAGGATGGTGCGGACGTCGTAGAGCGCCGACCACTTGTCCTTCAGGATGTCGAGGCAGATGTTGCCCTGGGTGTCCACGTTGGGGTGGTAGCAGGGCGTGAGGAAGCGCACGGTGGGCGCGTTGTAGGGGTACCCACTGGGGAACTCCAGCGACAGCTTGTACCGCAGCTCCTCGTACGCCTGCGGGTGGCACTTAGCGGGCACGCGGCGGGGGGGCGGGGGGGGCCGGGGGGGGGGGGGGGGGTCCCGGGGAAGGGACGGGACCGGGGGGTCCCGGGGGTGCCGCTCACCGTGCCGGCCGCGCCGTCGATGGTGCCGATCCACCGGAAGAGGTTGTCGGACTCGGGGAAGGCGGAGATGCCTTTGTCACCGGACATCTGCGGGACAGCGCCGTCAGGAACGGGCCGGCCCCGGTACCGGCCCCGGCCCCGGCGCCCGGCCCCCACTCACCATCAGCGCCATCAGCTCCTGCTGCAGCCTGCGGGGGAAGCGCGCGTTACCGGTACAGTTACCGGGCGGTTGGCCGGTACCGGGCCGTTAGCGGGCAGTAACCGTTACCGGGCGGCTGGCCGTTAACCGTCACCGGGCCGTTACCGTCACCGGGCGGCTCCTGCGGGCAGCGCCCCCGCACCCCGTCCCGCCGCGCCCCGTCCCGGCCTCACCTCTTCCCCACGGATCCGCGGGCGGCCGGGGGCCCCGCCTCGGCCCCTTTTCGTGCGGCGGCGCTGGGCAGGGCGGCGGGGTCGGCGTTCTGCGAGGCCATGGCGGCTCCGTGCGGCTCCACTCCCAGCCCCGCTCCGGTCCCGGTCCCAGCCCCGCCTCCCCCCTCCCGCGCCCGTTTGAATGTTTCAAACCGGCGCCGCGTGGACCAATCAGCGCGCGGCCGCCCCGCCGCCGGCCAATCGCCGCCCGTCGAGGACGCGGTTGCCGTGGAAACGGCGGGCGGCCACCTCCCCACCCGCGACGCGCAGGCGCAAAGACGCGGCGGCTGGTCCCGCCCCCGCGCGGTCTTAAAGGGGCAGGCGCAGGAGGCGGGTGCGAAGCAGCGGCTTTATTGGAGGGGGGGGCGGGGGGCCTCAGGGCCTCAGGGCGCGGGGGGGCCCTCGGGGGGCGGCGGCGTGGGGTCCCCCCCGTCGCGCAGCGTCTCCATGTACTTCTGCATCTTCTCCGTCATCCACGCCGGCGGGACGAACGGCTTCAGCTCCTCCAGCCGCAGCTCGCCAGAGTCCCTGCGGGCACAGCGCCGGCGTCGGGGGGGGCACCGGGGGGGCACCGGGACGGGGGGGGCACCGGGGAGGGGGGAAATCGGGGGGGGGCACCGGGGGAAGAGACACTGGGGGGAGGACACTGGGGTGGGGGGGAACCAGGCCGGGGACCTGGGGGGGCACCGGGCCAGAGGGGCACCGGAGGGGGGCACCGGACCGGGGGGCACCGGGGTGAGGGGTCCCCGTGCCGGGGGTCCCCGTGCCGGGGGGTCCCCGCCTCACCTGTAGTCGTCGCTGGCCGCCAGGTCGCGGATGTCCTCCTCCAGCAGCAGGTAGGCCTGCGCGGGGCGAGACAGGCGCTGGGCATCGCCGGGCACGGCCGCGCCGGCACCGGGAGCGCCCCCCCCCCCCCCCCCCCCCCCCAGCAGCACACCGCGTGGGTGCCCGGGGTGCCGAGCACCCGGGAGCGCCCCTGCCTCGTCCTGTCCTGCCGGCCGCCTCCCGGCCTGAGCGTACTCACCATCTTGCCCCCAGTGGCCCTCATGTGCTGCTGCTCTGCCAGCCAGTGCTTATCCTGCGGGTCGGCTGCGTACTGCAATAAAGCAGCGAGGACCTGGCTGAAGGCGGGCGGCGCTCCCCCCGCTCGGACCCCCCCCCTGCTGCCGGGACGGGGCCCGGGGGCTCGCGGAGGGAGGGCGCAGCCCCGCCTGCCCTCTCCTCAAGTTAAGCCCTGGCTGCGGGCGAGAGCAGCGCTCGGGGGCCGCGCCGTGCCGGTGTGCTAGCCCCGCTGCGTGCCCCGAGACGGACGGAGGAGGAATAAAGAAGCGAGCCCAAGCACCACGCTCCCGGCTCCCATCGCAAACTGCTGCCAGCAAACCCCGAGGAGGAAGCACCGTGCCGCGGTGCCTGACCTTAAAGAGGTGGGGATGCTTGATGTAGAGTCGCCCTCTTGTTCCTCCCATCCCGAGAGCTCTGAAAGAGGAACACGAGGGGGGCGTTACACGCGGGCGGAGGGGCGCTGCACGGCACGGGGACACCTCCTCTCCTCCCCAGCCCTTCCTACTGCTTCCGAGGCAGAGAAGTGAAGTGACGGGAGGAGTCTTACGGGCTCCTGCCTTGGAGACACCACCCTCCATCAACAGGGCCATTCCTTACTTGTTTGCTCGAGATCCCAGCACAAAGGTTGTGGTTTCAGTCAGTCGGGATGGATCCCACTACAGAGCAATTGGAAAAGGGGCAGCATTAGAAATGAAGCTGGTGCCAGCCAGCGCTCCACGAGCCTCAGTGCTCTGATGGGGAACCTCAGAACCACCCCTTGGCTTGGGAGGGAGCCACAGACCTCCGGATTGCCACAGAGGAGGGAATCTGCTGTTATCACCCTGGGCTGATCTAAGCGGTTTCCCTCAGGGGAAACGCTTGTGGGATCCTCCTGGCTACTGCTACGGCTCGCTTGGGTCTCCTAAGAGCTGTACCACACCACAGAGCTACGGGCTACAGTGTCTGGAGGAGGCAAGTCAAGGCTCCCAGGCACTTCTCGCTTCTCTCCCGGCACTGCAGAGGCCTGGCAGGGCCCAGCACAGCCCCGGCCTGTCCTGAGCTGCCACTGCAGGCAGGGCTCTGCTGGCGGAAGCGAAGGGGAGGAGAGGGTGAGCCCAGCGGCGTCGGCCAGCCAGTACCTTTGGTCCATCCCTTCTCACGGGCTCAGAGACTTTGAGCTTCCACCTAAGGGGAGGGAAAATGAAGTAAGGATGGGTTCCAGGGGGATCAGCGCAGACACACCACGAACTCCCAGCAGCAGGGATCTGAGCTCCAGCCCTTCCAGTCCCACTCCCACCTTCCACCTCTCTGCAGTGCCTGCCTCCGGACCCTCACCAATGCTGCACGTTCTCTGCCCCCCCAGCTGCTGGTGTCCCTCCACTGCCCGTGAACCGTCTCACAGCTCACTGAATCACCCGTCTGGGCCTGTCCAAAACTGCTTCCCGGCAGGCCTTTGCCTCCTGCAACTCAGCCTCAGCCCAAACCTTCTTGCCCTCTCACGCCTCCCCGCAGCTCCCCGTGGTGCCAGGCAGGACACTGCAGGGTTCCTGTGCTCCTTGTCTCAGCCGGTCTTGCTCCCTGCCCACCCCCCGGAGCTCAGGGCCCATACTCACGCGGCCATGCCCGAGACCCCGCGATCATTCGACAGGCTCTGTCCTGGAGGCCGGCCCTTTCTCTGCAGGGGAGAAAGTCTCTAATCAGCCCGAGGTGAGAGAACCCTTTTGTCTGTCTGTCCCCTCTTCAGGAGGCCGCTCTTTTTACCACGTGCACAAATTCTGCACAAGAGCAAGCTCCTCTGAGCCGTCACAGAAGCCACTTGCATGCATTCGTACTGCAGAAACAGCCAGGAGCGAGGAACAGGCTTTTTCCCAAACTAAAATCCCTTGTGGAAAACTCTCCTACCTTTTTGGGAACGGGGCTTCCTCGACGATTTAACTCCTCATCCAACTGTCGGGCACGCTGGAAGAGGAATGGCAATAACAGGGACTGTGCCTGGGGTCTGCGGAGCTCTGTAGGCTCCCCGTCCCTCCCAGCCCAACGCTCCCAGTTTCAGCTCCTCACTGGCACAGCTGATGGGCAGGAAGGTTTCGGTTACAGAGCTCGACTTTGCTGCCCTGCAGCTTTTTAAGGACAGCGCTGCGCAGCCCACTTAAAGCACTGCTGTAATTTGTCAGACAAGGAACAGGCAGAGAACAGAGCAGTTCCAGCCCCTTCACTCACTCCTCCCAGCTCCTACACATCATTGAAGCCTCTGGGAACAACAATGACTTTTACCTTAGGTCCTGCCTGCTCGTGGGGCAGCCTGGGCACAACCTTTTTGCCGTCAGAGAACAGCAGCTTGGCCTGCAGGGAGAGAAGGAAGGGTTACCTGACTGTGGGTTAAGAGGGGGGCCCCCCAGCACCCCCTGCTTTACCCTGCGAAGGTGATCTGCGTGCAGAGGCACTCGCTCTGAAGGGAAGGTCCCAGCCGTGCGAAGTTTAAAGGCTAAGGATCTAACACCCGGCTGACCACAAGCTGGCCACCACAGAATCCAGCGCCTCGGGGCTGCCTGCCCCAGGGCCCCCACCCACGCTGTTCTCGGCGCGCTGTCATGCACGCTGCTGCCCACCTGCTCCAGGCAGCTCCGACACGTCTCCTGGATGAGCTGCTCGGGGTCCACCTCCTCCCCGACGTTATCGCGCACGTTGATTGCGGCCTTCTGGAAGAACTGGGGGGCGGCACGAGGGGTGAGCGCCCGGCAGCCAGGCCACACCGGGCAGCACAAGGCCCTGCTCCAGGCCCGCACCCACACGCCAGCACCCCCGGGCAGGCCCCGGCGGCCTCTCGGTTTGTCCCGGGGCCCTCACCTTCATGTACTTGTTGAAGACGCCGCGGATCTCCTCGTTGATGCTGGGCTGCAGCACGGCCCGCAGCAGCTCCATGGACACGGCCGGGTCGGTGAAGCTGCGGGCGGAGGAGTCAGGCGGGGGGGGGCGCGGGGACCGGCCCGGCCCGGCCGCCCCCCCCCCCCTCGCCCCCCCGGTGCCGGTGCCGTACCTGGTGGTCATCTGCGAGCGCCGGCCGCGCCGCTGCACCTGCCGGTGCTTGATCATGATGTTCCAGGGGCTCTGCGGGACACAGCCGTCAGCCGCCCGCCCGCCGCCGCCCCGCCGCGCCCCGCCGCCGCCCCGCCCGCCTCACCGTGCCGCCCGGCTGCTCCTCGGCGCCCCCC
>NW_023304557.1:0-11450 GCF_011077185.1 Oxyura jamaicensis
CTTCTTGTAGATGGGCGTAACATTTGCTAGCCGCCAGTCAACTGGGATCTCCCCCGATAGCCAGGACTGCCGATAAATGATGGTAAGCGGCTTGGCCAGCACCTCTGCCAGTTCTTTCAGTACCCTTGGGTGGATCCCATCCGGCCCCATCAACTTGCGTACATCTAAGTGCTGTAGCATGTCGCCAACCATTTCCTCATGGACTGTGAGGGCCACAATCTGCTCTCCATCCCCTTCCACCAGCTCAGGGTACTGGGTATCCAGAGAACAACTGGTCTTGCCACTAAAGACTGAGGCAAAGAAGGCATTAAGCATCTCAGCCTTTTCCTCAACTCTCGTCACTAAGTTTCCCCCCACATCCAGTAAAGGATGGAGATTTTCAATAGTCCTCCTTTTTGTGTTTATGTATTTATAAAAACATTTTCTGTTATCTTTAACAGTAGTAGCCAGATTGAGCTTTGGCCTTTCTAATTTTGTCCCTGCACATCCTTACAACATCCTTATAATCTTTCTGAGTGGCCTGCCCTCTTTTCCAAAGATCATAAACCCTCTTTATTTTATTTTTATTTTTATTTTCCTAAGCTCTAGCCACAACTCTCAGTTCAGCCAGGCTGGTCTTCTTCCACGCCGGCTCGTCTTTGGGCACGTGGGGACAGACCACTCCTGAGCCATTAAGATTTCCTTCTTGAGGAGTGCCCAGCCTTCCTGGACTCCTCTGCCCTTCAGAACTGCCTCCCAAGGGACTCTGCCAATCAGACACACGTGAAGCAAGATTTGGTTACTGGAAATTGGAAGCACTCAAATTATGTCTGAGATGCACTCAAATTATGTCTGAGATGCACTCAAATTATGTCTGATTCATACAGCAGAGGTCATTAACTTCCTTAGGGTGGTGGTCAGCTCTCCACCATGCCTCAGCTGGCTGTTCTTCCCATGGACATCTGCTCAGCCATCAGTCCCAGGCTGCACAGGAGGCTACGGGGCTAGTTCTTCAGGCTTCACTGGGTGAGGCACCAGCCTGGATGATTATTAACAATTGCATGTGATGTGGTTCTTTTTCCACCCAAAGAGGACCTTAGATCACTTTTGACCCTCTCTTGTTTTCTGACTTTCCAGCTTTTAGGTTTCACTTTTTCTTTGGTACCCACATGTGTTAGAAACTGAGATTTGCACAAAGTCATCTGGATCCAAGAGCAGGGACACTAGGGCTTGTAAATGAAATCCAGAACAGATAGATTTTATTTTATTTTATTATTATTTTTTTTTTTATGTCCCTGTGATTCTTAATAGAAATATTCACACAGTTCACACAGTCTCAAAATGCTTGCACTAGTAAGTAATAGATTGGGAAGCATTAGGTACAAAGTCAAATTCTTGGGCAGAAATAACATTTTCTACTGGGGCAGTCCTCAAAGTCAGCATTCCTACTGCAATGCAGTGATTAATAGTGCACCCTCTGCTGTGGCTCACCAGAGCAGAGTGACTTAGCATAGACCCAGCTTTAAAGAACACTCATCCAGCTAGGGCAGCTGAGTGATGCAGGAGCCATGACAGAGAATATGCTTTGTAGGGGGTGCTGCCACATCAGCTGAATCTTTTCTCAGAGCACTGATGTTGGCAGAATGATGTTTGTGTTAAGGGAGTAAACACTAGCATGTTTGTGCTCCACAGCTTCCGCTTTGTTCCTCATCTTTTTCTGCTTTTTCTCTCCTTGGTGCCTAGGGTTTCTGCTGGATGGGTCTCAGCTGTGTCTCTCTGTGGGCAGGCTGGTGTCACTCATTTTGTTCAACCTCTGCCATTCTCAAGCTGGCAGTTAATTAAGCTGTCAGAACCATCCATTTAATCAGAGCATGTCTGACACATGCCAGGGTCTCCCCTCAGGAGAACTGGTAATTTCCTGGCATCAGGATGGAAAGACACAGGATATCCCATCGTTCTTCTGATCTTATGGTGTTTAAGGTAAATCCTCACTGGGCTCCTATCAGGATGGAAGTGATGCTCTCCAAGGACTCATGACCCAGGATTGCATCTGGCTGGTCTTCGCTGAAAGCCCATCAAAGGAATGAGAGTCTTCCACAAAGCTCTTGCCAGCATGGGGAAGCACATGCACAGAGGGCCAAGGCTGCAACTGGGAGCAGAACCTGTCCAGCCCTTCTTCCTTCCCCTTACAGCTCATGGGAAAGAAGTAATCAGTTACCAATATTGTCACTCTTTTCACCGGTGTCTCCTAAGCCCATCACTGACTCACTTTGGACCCCATCTGTGCCACGGCTCTTCTGAGATGGACACAGCAAAAGTGCTTTCCTGGTTACTTTGCAGTTGATAGTTCTGTCTTGTGGCAAGAGGCAACCCACATCCTGCCCCGGTCCCCAGGTTCTCTGCCTGGAAAGTGGGCAAATATGCCTTCCTCCTTGCACCCCAGAGGTGCTGCAGTTCTTCCCACTGAAATCCTCTTACTCCTCCAAGCTGGAATGTGTTACAGCTATTAGACAGGTTATAAATCTCTTCTGACTAAATTTAAAAAACACATTTTCTGTCCATTTTGTTCTTAGTTGTCAAGGAAGTGCATGACTACCCGAAGTTATGCTCAACTATCTGAAGTTTGGCAGGCCTTGACTGCGTTTTGCCACTATGTCTTGTTACTTGGGAAGCAGGATGAAGGCAGTGGGAGGCCTGAATATCCCCATAGACTCCAGGGCTCCAGACACATAGGGATACAAGGTTTGATCTAAGTTATCGGGTGATATCTCAGTCCCAGAGACTTCTTCAGGCTTTGGATCCCACTCAAACAACGGAGGAAGATGGCACAGATGGCCCTGCATGAGTACCAAGAGCTGCATGTGTTTTCTTTGGATGGAAACATTGGCCTGAAGCTCCTGGAAGCTTACCAGTGGGTTCCCCACATCCAAAAGGCATGCAGGGCAGAAAGTGCCCAGGAGCACAGTGCCAGGAGTCACGCTCTCTCTCCAGCAGGGCTGACTTCTTCTGCAAGCCCCCTCAGACCTCAGACACCCCGTGCCTCACAGCAGGCACAACTTTGCCAAGTGGGAAGGAGATGAGGAGCACACGGAGTGTCTCACTGCTCCCAGATGGCAGCTGGCTCCCTGAGAGCCACAAAGGGCCTTTTCATGGCCTGCATAAACAAGTGAAAGGCATGAAAGGTTGTTACCACATAGCATTACTGCTAGCAGCAGCTCAGGTGACAGTTCTCAAATAACCTCTTCCCAGAACCACATGCTCTTCTTTCCATGCTGCTGGGCTTTATGGATTAAAAGCTTTCGGTGTGCTCAGTTCCTCCACTGGCCCCCACAGCCCAGGAGCTGGTCACAGGCAGGGCTTGACACCTGCAAGGCAGATCTGGCAGTGAACCAGATCGCACTTGTGCATGCTTGTGCATGTGCACATGTATGCACATGGGCATGCGTTCACCTCCTGGTGCAAGTGGGCAGGAACACAATCATGCTGACTTTTGCTACATCCTTGTGTTTGCAGATCTGATGACGAACACTTTGCAATGATTATTAATAACCAGAGGTGTGCTTCCCTGACACTGATAGTGCAAGGACTAATTAATAGTTTGCTCTGTGCCTGGAAGGAGTGCTAACACTGTTTCCAACAGGGAAAGCAGTCATGATGAGACAGGGGTTAATAAAAACCATGTAACAGCAAGGAATGTAGAAATACAGTCAAGGGTCACTACTGAAGTATGTCCTGACCCTTTTTGGTTTCCATCCCATAAAGCCAGGCCAGACTCACTGCAGATTTTAGTTGTAATGGGAAAATTTGCTGGAAAATTTAAAAAAATATAAAAATACAAATTCTCAAAGAGATCTAGTAAGAGCCCGGTGACCAAATCTGTCCTACCATTGAAACATCAAACATCTGCAAGGCCTTTCCTCATTCCTCACTTATTTGTACTGGCATTAGTATTTTCTTATGTTGTTGTTTCAGGCTGATTCTGCCAGACAATGGGAGTGTGGCCAGGAGATCTCACTTCAGTAGCGAAAGCATGGGTCCCAGGTGGTCCAAGCAGTGACCAGTGCTTGCAGGCTCCTCCATCACCTTGCCACTGCAAGAGGCTCAGAGATTTCCCTTGTGCACAGCTGTGCAACAGATGTCTCCATGTCCAACATGGTGTGGATGGACAGACAGTTCCCTCGGGCTGCGTAGTGGATCATGGATATTTAAATGGATATTTAAAAATATATATATATTAAATAATATATTTTAAAAATTGATATTTAAAATAAATGGATATTTAAAACAACTTTTCTAATGAAAATATAACTTTTTTTGGAAATTTATTTGATTTTTCTGAGGAAACAACTGAGTAAGTATTGGCTGCTTTGAATTTCTGTGGGATTGTTGTTGTTCCAGTTAAGCTCCCAAAAACCTTGTAAAGTTCTAGCTTCCTCATTGCTTTCTGGGAAACAAACAAAAAAACTGTTCCCTTCCCACCACCCCATTTGTAACGTGTGGCCTGAGCAGGTATCTCTATTGTTCCCATCACTGAGCAGGAATATGATGAGGATGTACAAAAGAATAATTGAATTGAATAATCAGAAGAGGATCCATCATATGACAGGGTGATCAATATTTCGCAAATTAAGCTCTTTTCCTCATTTCAGTGGGCAGAGGGCTGTATGGCCAAGTATGCACACAAATTGCATTTTCTGTGTCTTCAGCACTGCTGAGGAGTTTCAGTTTTAGCTGAAACTGTTATTTTAGCTGAAACGGAGGAGTTTTAACTTCCTAGTAAGTGGAAGACAGCTCAGGCTAGGCCATTTGTACCAGTGCTAGAAGGAATTCCTCACTGAAGGAATTTGTTTTGCATGTTCCTGTTCTGGCTCCTTGGCTTCACAGGGGGAATACTGCCATGCTAGGTACTAGAAAACTATCAAGAATATCTGTATGTATGTGGTCACCCACTGTTTGTTTTTGACCCAAATTCACTTTTAACATTTAAATTTCTTTTCAGAGGATGACAGAATCTGACCTATCAAACAGAAATTGTTATTTTTCCATTGGATGAACTGAAAGATGAAAACAGTCAGCAATAGTCTTCAAGACTGTGCACAGATCTACAACAGTGCATATTTTAGCAACAATACTGTGCAACCTTTTTCCTGTAAAAGTTCCCTACAAAACCAGCACAGCACGACAGGCGAGTGACACCCCTTGTGACTGCACCACAGCTGCTGCAGCAGCAAGGGGTGGCACCCATTCAGCAGCACCTGGTAGCACAGCATTGTGGTAGAGGCCTGAAGGTGAAAACTATGTCTACAAGGGGAATCTGAGCCAGATGAAATGCCATTTATTTGTAAATGAAAGCCCTCCCTCAAGCTTGGCACTGACACAGTCCACAGTTTTTTTTTTTTTTTTAATTCTTCCCCAAGAGGTTCATGCTATTTACCCAACTTTCCAGCTGGGCTTTGGTGGGGCACAAAGAGGCAGGACCTGCCTGGGTCTGCACAGTGAGTCAACAGCTCAGCAGGGGATTAGAGCCCACAGTCCTTCTGGCAGTGCTGCCTTGGCTCTAACCACTGGACCATGCAGCCTCGTTTTGTTATTGGTGCTCTCTGCTGCATGTGGTATGTGGTTTGTCAGGAAAAAGCCTCGATGTGGCTAATAAAGGGGCACTTCATAAAGCAGTAGAAGAAGCCGGACTCGTTCTAGTTCCTTGTCACAGGGAGGGTGCTGATGGCTGGGTCAGACCAGTCATACCTACCTTTCCTGGGGTCGCTGGCAGAACAGGGAAATCCTGGGACACCATACAGTGCTTGGAGCCCTGCGTAACCCAGCTGGAGCCCAGACCATCACACACTTGCTGGCCCTGGGCATCAGGAAGGGGGCCAGGAAGGGCCAGGAAAGGGGAAGCCTGGCTGCATGCTAACCTGTGCCTGACACACCACTTCTGTCCTCTGCCCTCAGCATCTACTGGGCAGAGAGGGCCGCTTCAGTTTTGGCCTCCACAAAGGTTTCGTGGACGGCTACAGCAGAGCCTGGTGCTGGGGGTGCACTCGTGGGTGGAGAGCAACTGCACCCCCCGGAGCCGGCTGCCTGCCCTGGCACACTCAAAATATGGAAGCCACACAACCACACAGAGCTCACCGACAACCGACTGAGGGGGGCTGTTGCGGCAGGCCCTGCACGAAGGCCTCCCGCAGAGCTCCGGACCGCCAGCAGCGGCTGGACGGTCACCCTGCCTGGGCGCCGCGCAGCTTGCCTCAAACTTGGCCCCGGGGAGGCCGACCTCCGTGACCGCGGACACCTCGGTACGGGGCTGCAGCTCCCCGCTGGGGGGCTCCGTGAGGCTCCGTGGGGACCGGGACCTGGGGCGGGGCGGGGCGGCGGGGCTGGCGCGGCCGAGCCAGGCGGGGCGAAGAGAAGCGCGCAGGGCCCTGCGGCGCCTGCCCGGGGCTCACCCGGGACGAGCCTGTAAGCAGCGGCGGCAACCCCCCCACCCTCACCCGTGCCGGCGGCTGCTCCGTTCGGGGTGGCGGCACTCCCGGGCCGAGCGGAGCCGAGCCAGGGGCGGCTCCCCGCAGGCGGGGCTGTGGGCGGGCAGGCGGCTCGGCTCAGGGCCGGTCCCCCCCCCCTCCGCAGCGCCGTCGCGGCCCGCCCCGCGCTGCGCTCCCGCCGCACGGCGGGCAGGCGGCGGCTGCTGCGGTGTGGGGCCGCGCCCCGGAGGAGGAGGAGGCGGCGGCTGTGGTGGTGGTGGTGCGGGCCCAGGTGAGCGCCCGCGCGGGCCCGGGGGCGCGGGGTCGGGGCCGGGTCGGGGGCCGGGGCCGGGGCCGGGCCACCAGGTGGCCCCAGGTACGCTGCCTGCTGAACGGCGGGAGCCGGCGGGAGCGAGCTGCCGGCGAAGCCCCGCCGGGCCGCCCCCTGCCGCAGGGCGCCTGCAGTCTGCCAGCCCAGCCTTCCGATGCCGGCTGCCCGCACCGCACCGCGCCTCCCTGCCCGTCCCGGGGGAGCCGAGCCGGGCGGAGCCGCGCTGCCCGCCCGCAGCGGAGCGGGACGGGTGCGGGGAGGCGGCGGCGCGAGTGGGATCCCGGCCTTGCACCAGGGCGAGCCGGCCCCGGGACCCTCCCGGAGCTGCGGGTTGCTGTAACAGCGTGTAGCCGCGGGGCTTTGATTTCAGGGAGACAATTTACATTAGAGGGAGAATGTGCAGAGAGCCAAGAACAACTTGGAATGGGTCCTCGCATATTTCTGTGGTTATTTTTGGAGTATCGTCATATGGCAGGAGGTGGGCTCTGGAGGTATCCTTGAGCTCAGCATTTTCTCGATAGATTGGTTACCCGGGAGATTGTGTTAGGGGACCCGTGTGGCCCTCTTTGTCAGTGTTTTCTGTTTAAAATGCTATTTCCATTGCTGCTTCTGCAGTGGTATTGTTTGCCTCCTGCACGCCCAGCCCTTCTTTCACAGCGTGTTGTGGTAGGGACCCTTCTGTGGACAAACAAAGGTCTGGGTATGTGCATCTGAATATTTGCAGCAATGCTGCAGGAGCAGGCAATGGAAAAGCCGCGTTTGATTTAGCAGTTGACGGTGTGAGGTGACTCCTGATCCGCTTTCTCCCACCCCCCGCTGAAATGCCCTGAGAGGTGTGGCTTTTCCAGCTACCTAGAGAGGCATCAGCCTCTGCCTGCACTTAGCTGTCATTTTCCCTCATATTCTCACACTGGACTTGTTCAAAGTGGCTTTTGCATCCAAACAGCTTGAGATGTGGGAAGCCTTTTGTTACCGAGGTCTGCTTCTTGGGGCTGCCTGGCAGACCTCTGGCTCCTTTGCAGCCCTCTAGAGGTCTGCATGTGCCTCTCGTCCCTTTGACTCAAGCTGCCATAGCTACGCAGGCTGTGGTACTGTCCTTGTGGCCTTCAGCAGCGTGCCCATGTTGTTTTCAAGCACATTTGGAGCTGAGGGAAGGCTGGATTTGGGTGATCCTGACAAGTCAATTGCTCTTTAATTGTATGTTTTGGCTTCTGCTTTGGCAGGCATGAAGCCTGTGCAGGTCTCCCCAGGGTGCTCAGAGCCATGCTCTCCGTGAGGACCCCCAGCTTGGCAGGAGAGGCAGGGTGTGTTCTTTGAGCTGTGTCAGACCCTTGTTATTGTAGCATATGGCAGGTATACAATTGCCCTCTTTTGTCCAAATCATCCCCTGCTTATGCAAAGGCAATACCCAGATTTGATGAACGATCAACATGTAGCCATCCCCGGGGGCTTGCACTGCCTCCCCTGCTCTCAGCCACGGCTGTGAGCAGAGCATTCACATCTCTTTGCAATCATTGTGCCGTGTTTATTGCTTTAACAGCAACTTCAGATGGTGATGGAGTCATTAAACCAGACACTGCTGTAAATAGCAGAGCCCTAGTTGTGACCGCAGGGGTTCAGGGTGTCTTGGGAGGGTGTGATGCTGCTCTGGGTTAGCTGCAGAGCCTGCATGTTTGCACTGACAGTAGGCTGGTTCTGCATGAAGGTTTTTCCCCACCATTTTGGTTAAGTGTTGATGTTGTAGCTAGAACTATCCAGCAATTTTATTTTTACTGATTTTTGAGACATCAGCCTTTTCCAAAATTCTCAGGAGAGATGCTTTGTTTTGTACAAACCTTCTAGAAAAAAAAAAAAAATGGGGTTGTATTTCTATGCAAAAAACATGATTGTAGAAGAGAGTCTGCAATCCTGCTGCACAAGGTTTTGGTACCTTTCCTGTCTAGTGCAGGCAAAGAGCTTAGTGGGTTCTGTTTCCTGGGCTGCAGCCATCGTCACCATGACATATGACAGCCTTGCAGGGCAAGTGTCTTCTGGCATGCCGTTCATGGGAAGCCAGGAGAGGTGGCCAGGTTGGCTGAAGAAGGCCTTGGTGTCACTGCATTGTAGAATGGGGAAAATTTTCAAAATCAATTTTCTTTCCCAAGGCAGTTGAGTTCCCTTTTAAGCTCTGGCTGATAACCTTGGTCCTGGTGAGGAGGTGAATCTCTCCTTGATTTACAGAATAACCTCTCCTGCTTTCTGCTTGCAGCACCAAGCCCTTGTCCTGTATATAAGGGGAGTGTCTCAGTGTTGCCTACACTCCTTGCTCTAGCACTGTTGAAGAGTTTTGCATAACTAAAAGGGGGTTACATGGACAGAGAGACCAGTCAGGTGCCTGGCTAATTTTGTTCCTAGAAAAATATTTCCTGTAGATAATTAGGATTTCTAAATTAGGAAGTTGTGGGGAATGGCCTGTTGGTTAAAGTACAGGAGGTGGGCTTGGCTGTTCCCAGGCTCGCTCTGGGTTTCCTGCCTGGTCTCACAGGCATCACTTGAGTGTCCTTTGCCTTAATTTTATTCAGCTATGAAATGATAATTCCCTGCTGCCTTGGGCACAGTGATATGCTGCCTGAGCGACAGCTGGGATGCTGATGGGGAAGCATGTGTGAGGAGATGGGTTGAGCATGGGCTTAGGCTTGGTGGCAGATCTGTGTGGGTGTCTGGAAGGCCTGTTTAGCTCTATAGTAGACTTTCATGCGGTGCCTGTCACTTGGAGGTCTGAGCCTATTCTGAAGTCTGAAGCTCTGTTTTGAGCATTGATACAAAAAAAGAAACAGAATGGTGGAGATTCCCAGGCCTGGTGGCTGGAAGCTCCTGTGCAGGAAGACTTGTACGGTTACAGATACGTTACTCTCACATGGCATCTAAAAATGTGCTTGTGCTGAGGCTGTGACAGTGATGGCTGCGTGGCTTATTGTTCTCATTAGAGCAGTCAGGTGGCTGTGAGTCAGCAGGTTTGGGTTTGTCACAACCGTGGCGATTGTGCCAGAAGACCTGGGAGGCTCGGCAGCCAAGAACAGTATGGGCTCTTCCTCCACCTGGGCGCGTGGGGGTTTGAGCCTGGATTTGGGCTCACTGTTGGCTTGTGCTCTCCTCTGAGCATGGAAGAAGTTACAGTGGTGGTGGCAGTCTGAGAGCTGTCTGCCTTGGTACCTCCTTCCTGGCGGTATAGATTTGCCTGCCTTGGGCCGTTGTTCTGCCTTGGGCTACCCTTTTCTTCAGGGCAGCAGCCTGCCGAGCGAGCAGGTTTTCTCATGCTCATCACATTGTCTGGATTACAGAATCACAGAATTTTCTAGGTTGGAAGAGACCTCAAGATCATCAAGTCCAACCTCTGACCTAACACTAACAGTCCCCACTAAACCATATCCCTAAGCTCTACATCTAAACGTCTTTTAAAGACCTCCAGGGATGGTGACTCCACCACTTCCCTGGGCAGCCCGTTCCAGTGTCTAACAACCCTTTCGGTAAAGAAGTTCTTCCTAACATCCAACCTAAAACTCCCCTGGCGCAACTTAAGCCCATTCCCCCTCGTCCTGTCACCAGGCACGTGGGAGAACAGACCAACCCCGACCTCGCTACAGCCTCCCTTGAGGTACCTGTAGAGAGCGATAAGGTCACCCCTGAGCCTCCTCTTCTCCAGGCTGAATAAGCCCAGCTCCCTCAGCCGCTCCTTGTAAGACTTGTTCTCCAGGCCCCTCACCAGCTTCGTAGCCCTTCTCTGGACTTGCTTGAGCACCTCCATGTCCTTCTTGTAGCGAGGGGCCCAAAACTGAACACAGTACTCGAGGTGCGGCCTCACCAGAGCCGAGTACAGGGGGACGATCACCTCCCTGGCCCTGCTGGCCACACTGTTTCTTATACAGGCCAGGATGCTGTTGGCCTTCTTGGCCACCTGAGCACACTGCTGGCTCATATTCAGCCGACTATCAACCATCACTCCCAGGTCCTTCTCTGCCTGGCAGCTCTCCAACCACTCATCTCCCAGCCTGTAGCTCTGCTTGGGGTTATTGCGCCCCAGGTGCAGGACCCAGCACTTGGCCTTGTTGAACTTCATGCAGTTGACCTCGGCCCATCGGTCCAGCCTCTCCAGATCCTCCTGCAGAGCCTTCCTACCCTCGAGCAGATCGACACACGTACCTAACTTGATGTCATCTGCAAACTTACTGAGGGTGCACTCAATGCCCTCGTCCAGATCATCAATGAAGATATTGAAGAGGACCGGCCCCAGCACCGAGCCCTGGGGAACGCCACTAGTGACCGGCCTCCAACTGGATTTGACTCCATTTACCACGACTCTTTTGGCCCGGCTATCCAGCCAGTTTTTAACCCAATGAAGCGTGCGCCAGTCCAAGCCAAGAGCAGCCAGTTTCTTGAGGAGAATGCTGTGGGAAACGGTGTCAAAAGCCTTGCTGAAGTCAAGGTAGACCACATCCACAGCCTTTCCCTCATCCACCCAGCGCGTCACTTTGTCATAGAAGGAGATCAGGTTCGTCAAGCAGGACCTGCCCTTCATAAACCCATGCTGACTGGGCCTGATCGCCTGCTTTCCCTGCAAGTGCTGCGTGATGACTCTTGAGATAATCTGCTCCATGAGCTTCCCTGGCACTGAGGTCAAACTGACAGGCCTGTAGTTTCCC
>NW_023304558.1:0-1890 GCF_011077185.1 Oxyura jamaicensis
GGAAGCCCCATTATCTGTGTTTTTCTCTGGGCTCATAGTGTTAACCCTTGTTCCTGTTGAGCAGGCCAGCCAGGCGATTCATTGTGGGGAAGGATTTGCATGAGTTCCCTCCATCCCCATGGATGTTTGTGTGGAGGTGGGAGTGCGGCCATGTCCCTCCCCAGGGACTTGCTGGTGTAGGTGATGACTGACCTTTTTTCCCCATCAGAGCGACAGTGTTGAGTTGTCACTGTTCTAGCCAGACCTCGTCTGATGCACCAGCAGGGCAGAGCTGTTGCGTGTGCTGGCCTCGTGGGGCTGGGTGCTGATTGCTCCTGTGGTTTCACTCCTAGGCCTGTGCAAGGGCAGGGGCCTGCTGGGCCTGCTGCAGAGCTGAAGCGAAGGCTGGAGCCAGCAGTGGATCAGCTGTGTGACAAGGGCAGTTGCCTGGCTTGCTTCACAGTGCCTGAACCTTGAGCAGGTGAGAGTCCTGAAGTCCTTATCATAACTGGTTTAAATTTAGAAAAACTAAATTGCTTTCTGCCAGGGAGCTGCTTCAGAAGTGCTTTGACAAAGTTTGTGTGATTGGAGACTTTACTGTGTATAATTGAAGCATTAGCCTAGGCATTGCAAAGCTGAGAGTGAGGCAGAGAACAAGATAAAGGATGCTGATTTAGCAAGTTTTAGCTAACACAGCTGTATATTGTATATCAACCATAAGGACAGGACAATCCTAAAGATAAAGGATGAAAAGGCTGTATGCACATAGATAATAGAACTGGCAAGAGCTGGCTTGGACTACTGAAGCCTTGGCAAAGAAAGGAAGGGTTAGAAGTTTAGCAATGAGGAAGACTTCTGGCCTTCATCAAAAGACCACTAGAGTAGGCTGGATGACCACCCAAGGACTCTAGTATGCATGTGAATAGGCGTGGGAACCTATGTTAATAATTCTTCAGAAACCTAATGAATATGCAAGAGATCTAGGGAAATTAAGTGATTATGTATGTATTTCATTAATACAAGCACACTGTTTGTAACTATCAGTGTGTGTGTTAGGTGGAGTGATTCCCTGCACATCCAGCACTTATATAAACAATACCTGCTTAATAACCTTGGTTATTGAGCTTTCACCATGTCACTGTATAATCAAAGCATTAGCCTAGGCATTGCAGAGCTGAGAGCACAGAGGGTTTTCTCCTGCATTGTACCAGGGCCCTTTGTGCCCTGTGTCACTGCTGGCATATGCACTGGGGGCTGGGTGTGTGCCTGGCTTTGCCCCTTCTGCTGCAGTTCGGTTACTGTTCCCCGTGGCTGTGCGCAGGGAGGTGGGAGCGCGGCCGTGTCCCACCCCAGGGACTTGCTGGTGTAGGTGATGACTGACCTTTTTTCCCCATCAGAGCGACAGTGTTGAGTTGTCACTGTTCTAGCCAGACCTTGTCTGATGCACCAGCAGGGCAGAGCTGTTGTGTGTGCTGGCCTCGTGGGGCTGGGTGCTGACTGCTCCTGTGGTTTCACTCCTAGGCCTGTGCAGGGGCAGGGGCCCGCTGGGCCTGCTGAAGCGATGGCTGGAGCTGGCTGGGATTGGCCTTATGATGAGGGCAGTTGCCTGGTTTGCTCCACTGTGCCTGAACCCATGATGGGTGTGAATGGTAAGTCCTTAAGTTAACCATATTTGTTACTGCTTTTTAAAAAAATACGTATTTAAGGGAGTTTCTGAATTACTCAATAGACCCTTCCTCAAATGTTCTGCAACTGTTTGGCCTGCTCATTAATATATTAGGGATTTCAGGGAAAGGGAACGAGCTTTATGTAAAATAATGACTATGTACAACTTAGAGTAGTGAATGTTGCCTGGTGAGCGGAACAGGCTGGTGCTGCTGTTCTGCTCTGCCCCTTGCTGGTAGGTATGCA
>NW_023304559.1:0-1889 GCF_011077185.1 Oxyura jamaicensis
GGAAGCCCCATTATCTGTGTTTTTCTCTGGGCTCATAGTGTTAACCCTTGTTCCTGTTGAGCAGGCCAGCCAGGCGATTCATTGTGGGGAAGGATTTGCATGAGTTCCCTCCATCCCCATGGATGTTTGTGTGGAGGTGGGAGTGCGGCCATGTCCCTCCCCAGGGACTTGCTGGTGTAGGTGATGACTGACCTTTTTTCCCCATCAGAGCGACAGTGTTGAGTTGTCACTGTTCTAGCCAGACCTCGTCTGATGCACCAGCAGGGCAGAGCTGTTGCGTGTGCTGGCCTCGTGGGGCTGGGTGCTGATTGCTCCTGTGGTTTCACTCCTAGGCCTGTGCAAGGGCAGGGGCCTGCTGGGCCTGCTGCAGAGCTGAAGTGATGGCTGGAGATGGCTGGGATCAGCCTTACAATGAGGGCAGTTGCCTGGCTTGCTTCACAGTGCCTGAACCTTGAGCAGGTGAGAGTCCTGAAGTCCTTATCATAACTGGTTTAAATTTAGAAAAACTAAATTGCTTTCTGCCAGGGAGCTGCTTCAGAAGTGCTTTGACAAAGTTTGTGTGATTGGAGACTTTACTGTGTATAATTGAAGCATTAGCCTAGGCATTGCAAAGCTGAGAGTGAGGCAGAGAACAAGATAAAGGATGCTGATTTAGCAAGTTTTAGCTAACACAGCTGTATATTGTATATCAACCATAAGGACAGGACAATCCTAAAGATAAAGGATGAAAAGGCTGTATGCACATAGATAATAGAACTGGCAAGAGCTGGCTTGGACTACTGAAGCCTTGGCAAAGAAAGGAAGGGTTAGAAGTTTAGCAATGAGGAAGACTTCTGGCCTTCATCAAAAGACCACTAGAGTAGGCTGGATGACCACCCAAGGACTCTAGTATGCATGTGAATAGGCATGGGAACCTATGTTAATAATTCTTCAGAAACCTAATGAATATGCAAGAGATCTAGGGAAATTAAGTGATTATGTATGTATTTCATTAATACAAGCACACTGTTTGTAACTATCAGTGTGTGTGTTAGGTGGAGTGATTCCCTGCACATCCAGCACTTATATAAACAATACCTGCTTAATAACCTTGGTTATTGAGCTTTCACCATGTCACTGTATAATCAAAGCATTAGCCTAGGCATTGCAGAGCTGAGAGCACAGAGGGTTTTCTCCTGCATTGTACCAGGGCCCTTTGTGCCCTGTGTCACTGCTGGCATATGCACTGGGGGCTGGGTGTGTGCCTGGCTTTGCCCCTTCTGCTGCAGTTCGGTTACTGTTCCCCGTGGCTGTGCGCAGGGAGGTGGGAGCGCGGCCGTGTCCCACCCCAGGGACTTGCTGGTGTAGGTGATGACTGACCTTTTTTCCCCATCAGAGCGACAGTGTTGAGTTGTCACTGTTCTAGCCAGACCTTGTCTGATGCACCAGCAGGGCAGAGCTGTTGTGTGTGCTGGCCTCGTGGGGCTGGGTGCTGACTGCTCCTGTGGTTTCACTCCTAGGCCTGTGCAGGGGCAGGGGCCCGCTGGGCCTGCTGAAGCGATGGCTGGAGCTGGCTGGGATTGGCCTTATGATGAGGGCAGTTGCCTGGTTTGCTCCACTGTGCCTGAACCCATGATGGGTGTGAATGGTAAGTCCTTAAGTTAACCATATTTGTTACTGCTTTTTAAAAAAATATGTATTTAAGGGAGTTTCTGAATTACTCAATAGACCCTTCCTCAAATGTTCTGCAACTGTTTGGCCTGCTCATTAATATATTAGGGATTTCAGGGAAAGGGAACGAGCTTTATGTAAAATAATGACTATGTACAACTTAGAGTAGTGAATGTTGCCTGGTGAGCGGAACAGGCTGGTGCTGCTGTTCTGCTCTGCCCCTTGCTGGTAGGTATGCA
>NW_023304560.1:0-5447 GCF_011077185.1 Oxyura jamaicensis
AGGAGTTCTTTGGTGTGTAAAGACGTCTTTGCAGCTGTTTTGTAGTCGTTGTGGTTTTTATGCGGAGCCTCCGGGCTGTATTTAACCTCCTTGGGTTTTGTTTTGTAAGGATTAATTTAACACCGCTAACCATTTTATTACTTTTATCAAGAAGAGCAAAGTCTATTTTTGATTTCCGTTTCCTAGTTCTTAGGAACATTAAAAACCAGCATACAGCTCTGCCCCGTGTCCGTGACTTTCCTCGTCTGTCAGCCATGTGTCTGTGGTCAGCCCCTGCCCTTGCCTCAGTCTGGCTCTGGTTGAATAATAGTTTTTGTTTGTTTGTTTGTTTGTGTTTGCAGAACTCATACTTTGAATCCAGCTCCCAAACTCATAGAGTCATGGTACCCTCTAAAAATACTGACTCTCTGGCAGATGCGTAGCACTGTACCCAGAACAGTAAGAGTTAGAAGGTACATTGACTAACAAGAGAAGGGTGCTGGTCATGAAAATACGGGCGGCTTTGCCCAAATATTAAAGGACAACAAGTGCCACAATGAGGGAAAGACTACGGTGGGTGTTGTGATGACAGAAAATCCATAACGGAGAGCGGCTCCGGATCACGCACAGCAGAAGGGAGGCAGGTTTTCATGGACTTGAAAGAACCGAGATGCCATCTTCTATCTTTGTATACCGGGAGGAACGGCAGCAGGACTTGTACGGTGTAGAGAAGCCTTAGGCCTTGGAGAAGGGGACTGATAGCACAGAGGAGAGGCTCAGTCGAAGGCCTGAGTAAAAGCAGCTTAAGGCCACAGTGGCCCGAGGGGGGGAGGCAGGTGGAGGTGGCAGAAGCAGAGGGAGGTGGCACCGGATGGAGACGGCTTTAAAAATTGTGCTTGGCTGAGCCAGCGAGCTAATGGGAGACACATCATAAATATCTGGCCAGAGACGAGCAGTTCTTCAGGAGAGAGCACCGTCATCAGCCGTTCTCACTACTGCAGGCTCATGAGATCTGGTGGGAAGGGGCCTCGGGTTTGTTGTGCAGCCATCTCACGTGGGTTCACCACCAGCGCTGGGTCAGGCTGGTGTGGTTTCAGCAGGCTGCTGAAAGCATCTGAGGACAGAGGTGGCACAGCCCTGGGTGACCTGATGGCGCTGCCCTGCCCTTCGGGTGATTTTTGTTTGCCAAGGACCAGCCTGAGTCTCCTAAACCAATCTGACTGTTACCCTGTTGATTCACTGTCTGCCACTGTGAAGGGTTTGGCTCTGCCTTCCCTGTATCAGCCCTCCAAGAAACCAGCAGCTGTTAATTTCCCTCGGCCTCCTCAGCAGGACAAGCCTGGTTCCTTCACAGGGGAAATGCAGGCAGAGCCTGGGGGCTCCTGCGGCCAGGCTGGCACCGGCAGCTGAAAGCAGGGGTGGTTCTCCGATCCAGCTTTTCTGGGGCTTGGGAGTTTCACAGCTTTAAACCTAGAGGCTCTCTGCATTTGAGCAGGCTGTAAACTGTCCTCCCTACGTGGGTCTTGGCCTCCCAGAGGAAAATGGCACTGGTGTGCGTTGTCTTTGCCTGGAAGTCGTGTAATCCTGTACCTTGGGACTGCCTTCTCCCCCGTAGGCCTCAGCATGGATCAAACCGCTCACGGTTTGTTAAAACAGGATGAGGCAGCGCCACCAGCTCGGGGTCTGCACCGTGCCCCGTGTCCCTCCAGCTGGCAGCACCAGCGTGCTCGGGGCCAGCGCTGCAGAGGCAGCCCGGGCCTGGCCCTGCACTCACTGCTCAGCTCAGGGCTTGCATCCCCGCAGCTCACCAGGGCGCTTTCAATGACGGTGAGGTTGTTGACCTGTAATGACACTCGGGGACAGTTGGGGCCTCCAGCCGAGAGGAAGCAGCTTGTAAAGCATTTTTCCCTTCTATTCGCTATATGGACCCAAGGCAAGCTGTTCCTGAAGTGCAGGTGAGCAGCGACACACGTTGATGCTGGAAAGTGTCAGCGGCTTCTTGATCTGTGTTGTCAGTGCAGAACGAGGAGTCCTTTGTCTTTCTCCCCCAGGTGGTGGCCAATTACATCATTAAGTATTAAATTGCAAGCAACTTGTGACCATGACATGTCACCTTGTGTGGCTTCCTCTCTAGAATACCTCATTTACCCAGACAGAGCAAAGAACGCGGTGAGAAATGGAGCATCAGGGCTGAGCGCTGCTGGGCTCTGTCATTTCTGTCGCTTCCCCTCAGCAAGGGGGGAGCTGCGAGCCCTTCCCCGCGCACCTCTGGCCTCCCGCAGCTGCCTGAGGGCTGCCAGGCTGCAGGGAGCCCGCGGGGTCCTGCAGGAGCCCCCGGCCGCGGGGCTGAGGACAAGCAGCAGGTTGTGTTGGCGGGGCTGCCCCTGTCCCGGGGGGCAGCAGATCTGGCTGGCGCTGGGCACCCCGAGCAGCCCTGGTGCCGGGAGGGGGCACGTTTCCCACCAAGGTGCAGCCGGGGGAGTCCTGCAGCGCCTGCCACTGCTCACCACCCGGGCACGACTGCGGCAAGGGCACAGAGAGCAGGAGCCTGAGGCTGGGCAGAGCCACGGCCGTGCCCCCAGCTGACCGGGAGCTGCGGTGACAGGGGCAAGGCCCCAGCTGGGAAGGGGCGGGAGGCTGGAGCAGGACTGGGGAGGATGAGCTCGGGATGGTCCTGTTCTCCTGAAACGAGTCTTTCAAACTCTGCCGGACTTTGGTCCCTTGAGCTAAACCTGCCCTCGCTAAGCGCTGCCCCTCAGCCTCGCACGCTGCTCCGGCCCAAGCAGTTTGTGCAGACCAAAGCTGGTGATACAGCACTGCCTCGCCGCAGAGTGTGGGCAGCGATTCCCTGAGCAGCTCCCAGGAGCACAACGAAAAAGGCAGAGCTGTGCATGGAGAAAATAAAATATTGTTCTCTTTAGCCAGCCTGGATAGGCCACCTGAGCCCTGAGGAGGCTGAGAGCAACCTCAGCGTGACCGTGACATTGAAGAGGCCAGACCCTCAGCAGGGTTGTTCCAAGGTCGCCCCTTGCTGTGTGCGTGGCAGCAGGTGCTGCCCGGCACGAGGCCGGTGGCCGTCCCCTCCTGGCTGCCGGCGCGGTGCCCGAGGCCACTTCGCTCCCACGGGCTGAGCGGGGGCAGCCCCGGGGACCCCACATCCTCTGGGCTGGGGGCTGAGGGGCCCCGGGGGCTGAGGGTCCCAGGGGTGCTGTTGGCAGCCCTGTCAGGGAAGGAGCAGCGGGATGCCGGCAGCCACATGGCCCCGTTCCCGGTTCCCCGTCCTGCTGCAGCCCAGGAGGGCTCGGGGGCCCCAAGGCCCCGGGGGGGGCTCCGCGCCGGCCCAGCGCCGGCCCCGCTGAGCATCCTCCTCCCGCTCCGCGTTGCCAGGCCAACGCTGCGGAGGATGCGGAGGATGCTGGCGGTCCCTGCGCCTGGGCAGCCTCCGCAGCGTGGCGGGCAGCGCGCCCCTCGCCTCTCCATGGGGTGTGCGCCGCCGCCGGCACCCGGCCTGCCTCCACGGGCAGGGCTGCAGTCCCCGCATGGCTGGGGACCGACCCCCTGCTGCATCCCCCCCCGGGAGCCCCGGGACAGGACGCAGGTAGGGGAGGGCGCGGGAGCCTCCCGGGGGAGGTGGCGGGCAGGGGGCTGAAGGGCAGGGGTCCCTGCACGGCGTGTCTGCGGCCAGCCCTGCCCTGGGGATGGGGGGGGACCTGTGGGTGAGGGGAGGGGTGAGCTGCGCTGAGGACCCTGGAACCCCACCCTGCAGTGCGGGGGGGCTCCAGAGCCAGCTCCCAGCCCCCAGGACAGACCTTTCCTCCCGGTCTGGACGTGGGGGCTGCAGAGGGGGTGAGCCCCAGCGCAGGTGGCACCGGCTGTGGGGAGAGCTGGGACGAGCCGACCCTGGGGCGGGGGCTGCCGCTGGCGCTCTGGCCCCCTGCTGCAGACCCCCAGGGGCCGAGCTGGCCCCTGTCTGTGTGGTGTGGCAGGGCCTAGGGACCTGCCTCGGCGTGCAGCTCATGGGGCTCCCCTGTCCCCCCAGCCCCCGTCCGCCGCCCCGGCACCATGACCCACACGGACGGCACGCGGGGCAGCTCCCAGCCGCCGGCGCTCGCGGCCCACGAGCCGGAGTGCCAGATCTGCTACAGCCGCTACGACGCCCGTGCCCGCAGACCCAAGCTGCTCCGCTGCGGCCACCGCCTCTGCGCCAGGTGCCTGCGCAAGATGGTGGCGCTGGGGGAAGCGTCGCCCCGCCGGCTCTGCTGCCCCTTCTGCCGCCGGCACAGCCCGGTGCCCGGCGGGGACGCGCAGTGGCTGCAGGACGACAGCGAGGGGCTGGCGGGCCGTGAGGGGGCCCAGAAGCGGGCCCCCCCCACAACCCCCGAGGTCCTGCTCTGCCCCAGTGTGCTGGAGCCCCTGGCAGAGCCCTCGCCCAGCTCCGACTGCCTGGTCGTCACCATCCTGCAGGTGCCTGAGGACGTGGTGCCGCCCGAGGGGCTGCGTGGGCTGGACGTGGTCCAGCTCTACCGCCCCAGCAGCCCGGTCGCGCTGCCCAGCCGCGGCCCCGCGCCCAAGGGCCGCTCGTGGACGTGGCGAGCGGCCCCGCGCTGCCTGCTGGGCACGCTCTGCCTCCTCTACTGCAGCTCCCTGCCCTTTGGCATCTACCTCCTGCTCACTGAGCACCACAGCCTGGGCGCTGCGCTGGTCAGCCTCCTGCCCGCCTCCCTCCTCCTCTGCATCTCCTACAGCCTCTGCCAGTGCCTGTGCCGGGAGATTTTTGCCTTCCCCTCATCCTGACCCTGCGGGGCCGGGCCCCGTGGCTGGGCCAAGGCGGCTTGGGGCACCTTGGAGCATCGTCCCTCAGTATGGGTGCTGCCACCCCACAGCTGCCAAGAGATGGGTGCTGAGCCAGAGCGTGGAGGTGTACCTGGACCCAGGGCCAGCGGGAAATGCCAGGCACCTGCCGTCTTCCTGTGCAGAGAGGAGCTGTACGGCAAGGCCGTGCACAACACCGCCGTCTTCTTCCTGCAGAGCAGCGCAGGCTTTGCCAAGATGAAGCCCACGCCGCAGAGTGCCCGGCCCCGGCTGGGAGAGGAGCTGGGCTGCAGCCACGCCGCAGGGCGAGGGACCCACGCGTGGGCGGCAGGAGGAGCGGGCGGCCCCTTTGCCGCCCAAGCACAGAGGGAAGGAGCAGCCGGAGCTGGGACGCGCGCACGGGCAGAAGGACGGACGGAGGGACAGACGGAGGGACGGCCGATGCAAGCGCTCGGCACGTGGCGCCGCGGCTGGAGGGGCCCCGGCAGCCGGCTGCAGCCCGGCGCTGGCAGGAGGAGCGCGGGCAGAGCCTGGGGGCTCCCGCGGCCGGACTGGCCCCAGCACAGCTCCGTGTCCATAGTGTAAATAGTTCTGTCCGTGGCGCCCGCGCTCCTCGCAGGGCTGCTCCCATCGCACCCGCGTTTCTTTTCCACATG
>NW_023304561.1:0-5446 GCF_011077185.1 Oxyura jamaicensis
AGGAGTTCTTTGGTGTGTAAAGACGTCTTTGCAGCTGTTTTGTAGTCGTTGTGGTTTTTATGCGGAGCCTCCGGGCTGTATTTAACCTCCTTGGGTTTTGTTTTGTAAGGATTAATTTAACACCGCTAACCATTTTATTACTTTTATCAAGAAGAGCAAAGTCTATTTTTGATTTCCGTTTCCTAGTTCTTAGGAACATTAAAAACCAGCATACAGCTCTGCCCCGTGTCCGTGACTTTCCTCGTCTGTCAGCCATGTGTCTGTGGTCAGCCCCTGCCCTTGCCTCAGTCTGGCTCTGGTTGAATAATAGTTTTTGTTTGTTTGTTTGTTTGTGTTTGCAGAACTCATACTTTGAATCCAGCTCCCAAACTCATAGAGTCATGGTACCCTCTAAAAATACTGACTCTCTGGCAGATGCGTAGCACTGTACCCAGAACAGTAAGAGTTAGAAGGTACATTGACTAACAAGAGAAGGGTGCTGGTCATGAAAATACGGGCGGCTTTGCCCAAATATTAAAGGACAACAAGTGCCACAATGAGGGAAAGACTACGGTGGGTGTTGTGATGACAGAAAATCCATAACGGAGAGCGGCTCCGGATCACGCACAGCAGAAGGGAGGCAGGTTTTCATGGACTTGAAAGAACCGAGATGCCATCTTCTATCTTTGTATACCGGGAGGAACGGCAGCAGGACTTGTACGGTGTAGAGAAGCCTTAGGCCTTGGAGAAGGGGACTGATAGCACAGAGGAGAGGCTCAGTCGAAGGCCTGAGTAAAAGCAGCTTAAGGCCACAGTGGCCCGAGGGGGGGAGGCAGGTGGAGGTGGCAGAAGCAGAGGGAGGTGGCACCGGATGGAGACGGCTTTAAAAATTGTGCTTGGCTGAGCCAGCGAGCTAATGGGAGACACATCATAAATATCTGGCCAGAGACGAGCAGTTCTTCAGGAGAGAGCACCGTCATCAGCCGTTCTCACTACTGCAGGCTCATGAGATCTGGTGGGAAGGGGCCTCGGGTTTGTTGTGCAGCCATCTCACGTGGGTTCACCACCAGCGCTGGGTCAGGCTGGTGTGGTTTCAGCAGGCTGCTGAAAGCATCTGAGGACAGAGGTGGCACAGCCCTGGGTGACCTGATGGCGCTGCCCTGCCCTTCGGGTGATTTTTGTTTGCCAAGGACCAGCCTGAGTCTCCTAAACCAATCTGACTGTTACCCTGTTGATTCACTGTCTGCCACTGTGAAGGGTTTGGCTCTGCCTTCCCTGTATCAGCCCTCCAAGAAACCAGCAGCTGTTAATTTCCCTCGGCCTCCTCAGCAGGACAAGCCTGGTTCCTTCACAGGGGAAATGCAGGCAGAGCCTGGGGGCTCCTGCGGCCAGGCTGGCACCGGCAGCTGAAAGCAGGGGTGGTTCTCCGATCCAGCTTTTCTGGGGCTTGGGAGTTTCACAGCTTTAAACCTAGAGGCTCTCTGCATTTGAGCAGGCTGTAAACTGTCCTCCCTACGTGGGTCTTGGCCTCCCAGAGGAAAATGGCACTGGTGTGCGTTGTCTTTGCCTGGAAGTCGTGTAATCCTGTACCTTGGGACTGCCTTCTCCCCCGTAGGCCTCAGCATGGATCAAACCGCTCACGGTTTGTTAAAACAGGATGAGGCAGCGCCACCAGCTCGGGGTCTGCACCGTGCCCCGTGTCCCTCCAGCTGGCAGCACCAGCGTGCTCGGGGCCAGCGCTGCAGAGGCAGCCCGGGCCTGGCCCTGCACTCACTGCTCAGCTCAGGGCTTGCATCCCCGCAGCTCACCAGGGCGCTTTCAATGACGGTGAGGTTGTTGACCTGTAATGACACTCGGGGACAGTTGGGGCCTCCAGCCGAGAGGAAGCAGCTTGTAAAGCATTTTTCCCTTCTATTCGCTATATGGACCCAAGGCAAGCTGTTCCTGAAGTGCAGGTGAGCAGCGACACACGTTGATGCTGGAAAGTGTCAGCGGCTTCTTGATCTGTGTTGTCAGTGCAGAACGAGGAGTCCTTTGTCTTTCTCCCCCAGGTGGTGGCCAATTACATCATTAAGTATTAAATTGCAAGCAACTTGTGACCATGACATGTCACCTTGTGTGGCTTCCTCTCTAGAATACCTCATTTACCCAGACAGAGCAAAGAACGCGGTGAGAAATGGAGCATCAGGGCTGAGCGCTGCTGGGCTCTGTCATTTCTGTCGCTTCCCCTCAGCAAGGGGGGAGCTGCGAGCCCTTCCCCGCGCACCTCTGGCCTCCCGCAGCTGCCTGAGGGCTGCCAGGCTGCAGGGAGCCCGCGGGGTCCTGCAGGAGCCCCCGGCCGCGGGGCTGAGGACAAGCAGCAGGTTGTGTTGGCGGGGCTGCCCCTGTCCCGGGGGGCAGCAGATCTGGCTGGCGCTGGGCACCCCGAGCAGCCCTGGTGCCGGGAGGGGGCACGTTTCCCACCAAGGTGCAGCCGGGGGAGTCCTGCAGCGCCTGCCACTGCTCACCACCCGGGCACGACTGCGGCAAGGGCACAGAGAGCAGGAGCCTGAGGCTGGGCAGAGCCACGGCCGTGCCCCCAGCTGACCGGGAGCTGCGGTGACAGGGGCAAGGCCCCAGCTGGGAAGGGGCGGGAGGCTGGAGCAGGACTGGGGAGGATGAGCTCGGGATGGTCCTGTTCTCCTGAAACGAGTCTTTCAAACTCTGCCGGACTTTGGTCCCTTGAGCTAAACCTGCCCTCGCTAAGCGCTGCCCCTCAGCCTCGCACGCTGCTCCGGCCCAAGCAGTTTGTGCAGACCAAAGCTGGTGATACAGCACTGCCTCGCCGCAGAGTGTGGGCAGCGATTCCCTGAGCAGCTCCCAGGAGCACAACGAAAAAGGCAGAGCTGTGCATGGAGAAAATAAAATATTGTTCTCTTTAGCCAGCCTGGATAGGCCACCTGAGCCCTGAGGAGGCTGAGAGCAACCTCAGCGTGACCGTGACATTGAAGAGGCCAGACCCTCAGCAGGGTTGTTCCAAGGTCGCCCCTTGCTGTGTGCGTGGCAGCAGGTGCTGCCCGGCACGAGGCCGGTGGCCGTCCCCTCCTGGCTGCCGGCGCGGTGCCCGAGGCCACTTCGCTCCCACGGGCTGAGCGGGGGCAGCCCCGGGGACCCCACATCCTCTGGGCTGGGGGCTGAGGGGCCCCGGGGGCTGAGGGTCCCAGGGGTGCTGTTGGCAGCCCTGTCAGGGAAGGAGCAGCGGGATGCCGGCAGCCACATGGCCCCGTTCCCGGTTCCCCGTCCTGCTGCAGCCCAGGAGGGCTCGGGGGCCCCAAGGCCCCGGGGGGGGCTCCGCGCCGGCCCAGCGCCGGCCCCGCTGAGCATCCTCCTCCCGCTCCGCGTTGCCAGGCCAACGCTGCGGAGGATGCGGAGGATGCTGGCGGTCCCTGCGCCTGGGCAGCCTCCGCAGCGTGGCGGGCAGCGCGCCCCTCGCCTCTCCATGGGGTGTGCGCCGCCGCCGGCACCCGGCCTGCCTCCACGGGCAGGGCTGCAGTCCCCGCATGGCTGGGGACCGACCCCCTGCTGCATCCCCCCCGGGAGCCCCGGGACAGGACGCAGGTAGGGGAGGGCGCGGGAGCCTCCCGGGGGAGGTGGCGGGCAGGGGGCTGAAGGGCAGGGGTCCCTGCACGGCGTGTCTGCGGCCAGCCCTGCCCTGGGGATGGGGGGGGACCTGTGGGTGAGGGGAGGGGTGAGCTGCGCTGAGGACCCTGGAACCCCACCCTGCAGTGCGGGGGGGCTCCAGAGCCAGCTCCCAGCCCCCAGGACAGACCTTTCCTCCCGGTCTGGACGTGGGGGCTGCAGAGGGGGTGAGCCCCAGCGCAGGTGGCACCGGCTGTGGGGAGAGCTGGGACGAGCCGACCCTGGGGCGGGGGCTGCCGCTGGCGCTCTGGCCCCCTGCTGCAGACCCCCAGGGGCCGAGCTGGCCCCTGTCTGTGTGGTGTGGCAGGGCCTAGGGACCTGCCTCGGCGTGCAGCTCATGGGGCTCCCCTGTCCCCCCAGCCCCCGTCCGCCGCCCCGGCACCATGACCCACACGGACGGCACGCGGGGCAGCTCCCAGCCGCCGGCGCTCGCGGCCCACGAGCCGGAGTGCCAGATCTGCTACAGCCGCTACGACGCCCGTGCCCGCAGACCCAAGCTGCTCCGCTGCGGCCACCGCCTCTGCGCCAGGTGCCTGCGCAAGATGGTGGCGCTGGGGGAAGCGTCGCCCCGCCGGCTCTGCTGCCCCTTCTGCCGCCGGCACAGCCCGGTGCCCGGCGGGGACGCGCAGTGGCTGCAGGACGACAGCGAGGGGCTGGCGGGCCGTGAGGGGGCCCAGAAGCGGGCCCCCCCCACAACCCCCGAGGTCCTGCTCTGCCCCAGTGTGCTGGAGCCCCTGGCAGAGCCCTCGCCCAGCTCCGACTGCCTGGTCGTCACCATCCTGCAGGTGCCTGAGGACGTGGTGCCGCCCGAGGGGCTGCGTGGGCTGGACGTGGTCCAGCTCTACCGCCCCAGCAGCCCGGTCGCGCTGCCCAGCCGCGGCCCCGCGCCCAAGGGCCGCTCGTGGACGTGGCGAGCGGCCCCGCGCTGCCTGCTGGGCACGCTCTGCCTCCTCTACTGCAGCTCCCTGCCCTTTGGCATCTACCTCCTGCTCACTGAGCACCACAGCCTGGGCGCTGCGCTGGTCAGCCTCCTGCCCGCCTCCCTCCTCCTCTGCATCTCCTACAGCCTCTGCCAGTGCCTGTGCCGGGAGATTTTTGCCTTCCCCTCATCCTGACCCTGCGGGGCCGGGCCCCGTGGCTGGGCCAAGGCGGCTTGGGGCACCTTGGAGCATCGTCCCTCAGTATGGGTGCTGCCACCCCACAGCTGCCAAGAGATGGGTGCTGAGCCAGAGCGTGGAGGTGTACCTGGACCCAGGGCCAGCGGGAAATGCCAGGCACCTGCCGTCTTCCTGTGCAGAGAGGAGCTGTACGGCAAGGCCGTGCACAACACCGCCGTCTTCTTCCTGCAGAGCAGCGCAGGCTTTGCCAAGATGAAGCCCACGCCGCAGAGTGCCCGGCCCCGGCTGGGAGAGGAGCTGGGCTGCAGCCACGCCGCAGGGCGAGGGACCCACGCGTGGGCGGCAGGAGGAGCGGGCGGCCCCTTTGCCGCCCAAGCACAGAGGGAAGGAGCAGCCGGAGCTGGGACGCGCGCACGGGCAGAAGGACGGACGGAGGGACAGACGGAGGGACGGCCGATGCAAGCGCTCGGCACGTGGCGCCGCGGCTGGAGGGGCCCCGGCAGCCGGCTGCAGCCCGGCGCTGGCAGGAGGAGCGCGGGCAGAGCCTGGGGGCTCCCGCGGCCGGACTGGCCCCAGCACAGCTCCGTGTCCATAGTGTAAATAGTTCTGTCCGTGGCGCCCGCGCTCCTCGCAGGGCTGCTCCCATCGCACCCGCGTTTCTTTTCCACATG
>NW_023304562.1:0-94738 GCF_011077185.1 Oxyura jamaicensis
CCCCCGTTCGGGCGTGCGCACACTACTGATGTCTGTACATCCCGAGCACGCAGAGCTTCGAGGGAAGCCTGCAATAGCACAGCAGGGTGGGAAGGTCTGAAATCCCCACGGGCAGTGAGATAAATATCGAGCAAGCACCCACTTTGGCTGTGTGGGGTATTTTGGGTTGTACGAGCTGGGAATGGGTCTGAGAGTGCGGCCAAGCGAGCAGCCCCACAGCTGCAAGGGTGCCTGCCCTTCCCCGCACCGCCTTTCACAAGCGATTTGTAAAGGTGTGACACAAGAAGAGCCTGCCTCGCCATCCTGACAGCAGAGGACTGCCTTCCCCCTTTCTGTGGCTGTTAAATCCTGTTACTACATGCAAGCCATTATCAGCACTTCACTGGCATCTCTTGACGAAGCTACATACCTGTGTAGACAGCTCGCCCATGTTCGCTTATTTATGATTCATTAGAAACGCTCCGGTTTGGTTTTCCTCCTGTTTATCACTCTGTGGCTGCAGGATTTTTTCTCCCTGTTGAGCCCAGGGCACTGAACATCGCTCCCTGGGGACACACAGGCACGCAGAGCTCTGACACTGCCATGCTGCCCCAAAAACTTCCCACTGCTGTGGCCGGTTGGCAAACCCAGTGCTTCTGCTGCTTTACTAGTGCAGAATTACGAGCAAGCCATGAACCACCGGCTGCTTTAACCTGGTATTTTAGGGTGCTTCTCACACCCTGCCCTGGAAATAGCTCGGCAGCTGCTGTTACCAGAGAAGCGGTGGGACCACGCCGAGGGCACACACCTCTCGGGGCGGCAAGGAAAATATCTGCAGCTCACGAGGCCTCACATCTGCAAGAAAGGGAAAAACCTTGAAAAAAAAATCCAGAGCAGGAAATCAGCAGAGCAGAGGGAATCTTACTGGGATCAGAACAGGGAGCTGAGCTCCACAGGACTGTGCTGGGACACGAAGTGAGCCCACTCCCTTCCTTTGAGCTTTGCCAAAGGAAGAGTTAAATACGTACAGCACATACTAACAGCAATGTTTCTGGGGTCCTTGATAAGTCTGAAAAATAGAAAATAGTGCAAGTGGTTTACCCACATTCCTCCTTCCCAGTAGATGCACCTCCCACCCAGACAATTTATGAGCCCTCATCCAAGCGAAGTATCTGTGTTTCTTATAATGATATCCGTGCCCCTTCCCAAACCTTTCTGAAAATGTGCATTTCAGTGATTCTTTCTTGCTGGAGGCAATGAGGTGAGTTCCAAGAGTTAAAAGCCTGCCCATCAGACCTTTCCAGAGCTCACGGGATGGGGGAGAAGCCCAGCAGGCTTCCACACAACCCCACAAATGAGGATCCCACACCCTGCCTGCGCTCCTCTCCGTGGCCCGTGGTAGAATTTGGGATTTGGGTTCACTTTGCCCCGGGGGTGCTGGGGAAGCAGCTCCAGGGGCACGTCGCCGTGAGGCAGCCAGGCACACATCCATCTCCAAAAAACGGGGACCATGAGGACGGCAGTCCCTGGGAGAAGAGCTGCCGCCTGCTTTATAAAACTTCCCCATCTAAATTGTATTCCCTCCTGCTCAGGTACCACGCAGTTGCTAATTTGTGCTAGAAAGGAGGGAATTGAGTATTCCCTCCCTTGCTGCATGGGGAATAGCCCCAATTTCCCAGAAATCTCCCCTGGCTTGTCCTTTAAAATATGCATAAAAATGCCACAGTGTCCTTTAGGCAGCTTGCTGGAGAACATTAAGAAATACAAATATATATCCTCCCCACCTCACACACCAAGCTGCCCAGCACAAACGGCAGGCTTTTAATTAGAGCTGTTTTCTAACCCCTGTCCATGAATACCTTGGGACAGGCCAGTAACCCCTCCTTGCCCCCCAGGATCCCGATAGATCCCAAACAAACCCATGGGAAGCTGCTCTGCTGCGTGCTGGTGTCACTGATCTCCATTCCCACACGTTATTATCCACAAGGTCAGGCAAAAACCTGTGGAAAGTGTTGGGATTATTTCCTCGGAGGGAGCGTAAGCAGCCTGTCAGCCCGGGTGACCTTGGGGCTTTATCTCCCATCACAGCAGTAATCTCCCCGGGCTGGAGCAGTCCCGCAGCCTCGCGGGGCAGGGAGGCAGCGAGAGGCACGGAGAAACCCACCAGGCTCCAGTGCTGGAGGAGCTGCTCAGGTCCTTGCCCCTGTCCCTGCAGCACCCTGTGGGTGTCTGGGTCTGCCAATAAAGTCCTCCCCAGAGTCCAGACCCACTTTGGGATAAATGCATCCCCATCCCTGCTGGGAAAGAGGATTCTCAGGGCATGGATGCTGCAGGGAGGGGACGGGATGGGGCTCATGGACCTCTTGCAATCCCCATTCCCCTCGAGATCTATTTTCTCCTGTATGGGAAACGTTCCTCCTTCCTCCTCATGCCTGTGATTCCTGCAGTCCGTCATCCCATCGTTCCCCCCCAGGTGCCCCAGCCCCACGGCACACGGCCCTGTGTGGTTGTGAACGTGCCAGAGCAGTGGGAACAAGAACAAGAGGTTTTCAAGCAGGGCTCTGTAAAAACGAATGAGGAAATCCTGCTCGTGTTCATATCCCCAAGCTCCACAGATCCCCCATTACTTCAGGATTTAAGGCAGAGCCTTGCTGCCTGACTCAAGGGACGTGGGAATAGGCGGAAAATGGGATTTGGAGAGCAAAGCTGCTAGCAGGGATAACCGAGAGCAGAACAAGGAACGCTGCCCGCGCCGCTGCCGCCTTCGCTGCATTTCTCACCACCAAACTGGGGACAAGAGGAGGATGGTGGCTTCGAGGAGAGTGGGACCCCTGCCTCCTGCACCCACGTCCCCACTCAGTGCGCGCCCCGAGGGGATGGGGACCCAGCAGGAGAGCGGGGCAGAGCCTGGCCCCGAGCGGCTCTTTTCTTGCAGTGACATCAATCAGTTCTGTGATCTGCTGATCTGCTCGTTGGCGTAACTGAAAAATCCATTATTACAGGATTCCGAAACAAAAATAACCAAAAAGGGGGGAAAAAATAATTCAGAAGCTGTCGTGCTTCCAAACCTTGTGCGTTGGGTCACTGCCATCTAGAGGCAGCGAAGCACCAGAAAGCATCCAAAAGCACCTGAAAGCACCCAGGCTTTGCACAGCACCCAGGGGCCACACCGCCCAGGCATTTTGGGGGAAGAGACCCTAGTGCCGCAGTGGGGACACTACGTCGTGCCCCTGCACCCCACCCCGGCCCCGCAGAGCTCCTGGGGTCAGGGGCACACGGGCTGGACACGAGATGAGGCACAGCCCCGGCACGCAGCCGGCCTGCGAGCACGCAAGCTCCAGTAACAGAGCAGCCAGCCGCTGCCTCGGGGCAGAGGAATATTTCAGCATTTCATTTTCATCCCAAATTAGACTGAAACAGCTAAATAGGATTTTTTCCCCCCCCCCCCCACTAATGGAAAATTCAGGAAAAGTATTAAATGAGAAAGTGAGATGAGAAAATATCAAATGCTGCCCACCAGTGGGGTCCAGGCTTGGGCTGCGCCTCCCTGTGCCAGCCGATTTTGCAATTGTTTGAGCTGTGCTTTGACCCTCTGAACTAGGTTAAAGACTTGGAGATGATCTCCACTTCCTTGCTGACCCCGTGCAGGTCCTGCACCGTCCCTTCCTGACAAAGCCCAGCACACCTGCACCAGGCGAGCTCCAGTTCCGCTTCTTTTATCGGCGTTAGTTCCTACCTCCGGGTGCTGCACGGCTGCGAAGGAAGCTGTCCCCACCTGGGAACATTCCTGCATCAATCGCACGGCGTTTGCTCCTGCAAAGAAACGGCCCCCAAAGACAGGCTGTGCTCTTTGATGAAGATCTGACTTTCCTTTTGGCGTGGTTTTCTTTGACACAAAGGAAAGCCTTTGTCTGACGAAGTCTTTGCTGACAACACCTGCAGGGAAAAGGGGCCAGGGAGGATGAAACGTGGCCCCTTTTCACCTTACGTTAATTTCTTGCATTTTGACTTGTGCCATCTCGCCCGCTTCATGTACTGCAACCTAGGGATGAATCGGGCACTGGTGAGCTCACATAACCCCAAATCGTGCCAAGTGAACCCTCCACAATCCCCCAAAGGGAACGCAGAAGCTCCAGTGACTTTGGAGCTGGGAAAGCAATCGGAAATCAAAAGGTTCTGGGACTCAGTAATCACCATAGCAGGGCTTTATTAAGCAAATTATTACCAAGCAAGTAAATAAACCAGCAGGAATCAAAGCGATGATCAATAGCACAGCTCAATGCGGGGCAGCCTGTGCACGCGTGAGCCTGTAGAGCCACTGCCACCACCAGTAAAACAATAACCCCAAACAATAACCCCCCAAACAGGGGGCAGCCATTCCCTCGGGATGCTTTCTCACCCGGGGGAACGTCTCCCACCTCTGCACAGGTCCCATTTGACAGCAGCGACCTCACCTTGTGGCCGGGCAGGGGCTTTGCTGCTCAGTGCACATGCTGCCCACCAGCAACAAGCAGCCCTCTGCGGTGATGTATGGGGCCGATGGCAATCAGACCCCCGATATCTGTTAATAAAGCACAGCAGAAGCAAGAGACACCTATCTACACCAGCAGGGATACATCGCCGCCTGCCCTGACACCTGGGATTTACCTGCTTGCCTTGAAGGGGCTGCATTACTCCCAGGGGCAGCACAGAACCATGGTGCCAAGCTTGGCTCTGTGCAACTCCTGCTCTGTGCCCACAGGAGCAGCCCCCATGGGGACCCAGCTTCCCACCTCCTCCTTCTCACATTTCTTTTTGCAAAGCCGACCCACGGTGGCGATCCCAACAGCAGAGGGCCGCTCGTTGCCCAACACGTCCCAAATTTCCCGCTGCACCAGCCCGGCCATAGTCAGCTTTGGGTTATCGCAGCCTCCTAAAGCACCAGGCACAGACAACATCCCATCCGTTACCGACTGCCTGGATCTCCCCAGTCACGCAGGTGCTTCCCCCCAGCAACCCACCACCAATTATCAGGAAGTGAAAAGAAAAAAGGAGGAGAAAAAAAAGTTAGCACGAAGCAGGTGAAAACCAGACGTTGTCAAAACCAGCAGCTGGCGGCTGCATTTCCTCAGCAGCACGAGGACGAGAGGATAGGCAGAGAAGTCAGACAGCAGTGGATTTACACTGGCTGGCACCGAGGACATCCTCCCTGGTGCATGCAGGAGCACGGGAACCTGCAGGGCCGGCTCTTCTTCCATCACATCCCCCTGGGTGGCCCCAGCTGACAGCGCGTGACCGGCTCTTGCTGCCCCTGTGGAGGTGAAACAATCTGCTACAGACTTGGAAAGGGAGCACAAAAAGGCGAAAGATGCCAAATATTTCCTTAGCATCTTCCCACCTCTGTGCACGGGGACAAGCCAGGGGGGGCGTGCGGCCAGCCTTGACTTTTCAAAGCATGCTGCAAAGATCCTGGAAATCAGAGATGGCTGGTTTTCAGCAGTCCTTGTTCCACTTAATTTGGGGTTTAAACAACCTTGCAGGAGGGTTTTCATCAGTCCGATTGCCTCAAGTGGTAAAACTCAGGTCATGCAGTAGAGAAACAGGGTCCAAAAATAACTGCAGCAGCCAGAGAACAGCACTAGGCTAACGAGCATCTTTCGGAGCTGCCTGGCAGTTTTGCACTTGCTGCACGTTGGCCCCAGTGGCCAGGTTTTGTGTGCTACACCCTCCACGTGCCTGAATCCAGGTGCAATGTGACAGAGAGCAGGTCCCCCAGGTACCAGCACGGCTCATGGCCTCCCTAGCAAGATACACACACATGGGGAATTTCAGTACGCGATGCCCTGGAGCAGCATTGCCCCCCAGCTCCCACCGTGGTGCTCCAGCAGCCTCCAGGGAGGGACAGAGCACGGAGCAGCAGCCCCTGCCCCCGGGGTTTGCAGCACGCCCGAGCTCACGCTGCCAGCTCTGCTGAACGGACTTCGTTTTTTGTTTGCTTTTACCAACCTTCACGTGTCTGGACACAAGGGCTGGGATTTATAGCTCGCACACGGTACAGTATGAAATCTCTGCATCTTCCTGTTTAAGATATTTGCAATCACGATGTGTGATCTGCCCTGTAATTAAATGGTGGTGCCAAGGAGACTGATAGAGGGGAAGCAATTTCCTAGAAGCTGGGAGAGCCCAGCCAACCTCCCGGTCTCTGCTCCCAAGGATGCAGCACGGCCCCTGCCTGCACCACTCTGCGCATCGCCCTGCTCTGCCATCACACCAGCCCAGGCCGAACCCAGGCAGCAATGCTCCTGCTCCTGATGCATCTGATTTATGGCATGCAGGGAGGAGGGGGAAATCAAAGCAGCGGGTCTGCTCAGGGCCAAGCCTGGCAGCAGCAGCTGCATTGCCCCATGCACATCTGCCCAGCTGGCCCCATCCCACCAGCAGGAGGGCAGGGAGCCTTAAAACAGACCTTTTCCAGCAACCCTGCACGCACACGAAGCTTCCCACAAACCTGGCTGAATCTGCTGTGCGCTGCTGGCTGCCCTGTCCTTGCTGCTGCCCAATTCCAGCTCCCCTGTAACCCCAGCTGAGCTCCAGGTGCAAGCCACCGCGCTGTACTGCGCTGTACCCCCCACCTCAGAAGACGTCACTTCTGCCGCTAGCCTTCGGGTCTCCAAATTCCCAAGCAACTGAAGCACGCCGCAGCTCAGGGCTCTCCTGAAACATTCTGCCACCCTGCCTTTGCCCCTGCCATCCCCAAAGCCCGTGCCTTTTTCCGAGCAGACGAGGGAATTTGGGCAGTTTGAGGCTACGCAGGAGCCCCGAGGCTGCAGGACGTGTGCTGCACTGACGGGACCTCGCACATCCTCTTGGAGCACCTGCATCTTCCTGACTTTGGAGAGCAAATTTTGGACATTGAAAATGCAGCAAAGCTAGCTGGGGTCTTTTTTGTGCCTTCCTAGCTCACTTGACCACTGTTTCCTTTCAAAGCAAGCCATAGAGCCAAAAGCATTCCCTTTAATGCACTTGATAGGGGTTTGATGCCAGTGGTGGGCTCTTTCATCTGCCGCTCCCTCAGAAAAGGATGCAGATAGAGAGATTAAAGGAGAGGGAAGCCTGGTGTCCGTAAGCCCCACGCTGAGACCTGCTGGCTCCCGGGTCTCTGAGTCAGGCTGGCTGGCAGTGGGGAGAAGCAGAGCCTCCTACAGAAGGGTTGGTGGTGAAACAAAGAACCAGCGCTTCTGGTGAAAAGGGAAAAGAAAAAAAAAATCTGTTTTGACTTGGAAATCTTTTACTATTGTAAGTGAAACAGCAAGGTAAATACATTTCATCTAGGTTTCATCATTACAACTCAGTCTGACATTTACATTGTATTAAAATTTTAATATTAATAGGATACTGCTATATAATGTTTAATAGGTATCTATTTAATATTTTTTTCTAAGCTAACATTTCACATGCTAAAATCCGAGTGGCAAAATCCCCTTGCTCCATTAGAGAAGAAAGCAGCCGGCACCAGTTAAGATCCACCTGACGCCAGCGAGGCTCAGCACCAAATACAACCCAACAAACCGCACTGACACCGGTAACATTTGTGAGAGCATCTCAAGGGCTCTTGACCGACCTGTACCAGAGAAGGGACTGGGAGAAAACGGCTCTGCCCAGCCCCAGGGCCACCCCAGGACACAAAGCAGCACCCTGCAGGCCCCCGGGGGGACCGGAGCCCACCACGGGCACCCATCGGCACCGGGTGCTGGCTCTGAATTGCAACGGAGATGGAGATTCATGAGGCTGTGCCTGGATTTCAAAGCAGCTCCCCTTAACAGGGCTTTGTCTGGATGCCGCAGCCATATAACAGGGCCCCCTATTAAATCAGGGGTGTTTAATAGGATCTGATGGCTGTGCATGTATCTAATTGGACCTAATCTTTATAATCCTCCTTTCCTCACCCTCTCCCAACCTCTCCGCTTTGCCACTCTCCCTCCCTGCAGCACCAAGAGCCTGCTCCCCAGCTGCAGAGGGGACGGGGCTGTCCTGGAGCCACCCCCAGCTGGAGACATCCCCGCTGATCCCTGGGGGCATTCCCCCCAGCTCCCCGCCGCACGTCCTCACTGCCCTGCAGGACTTCGCCCAGCCCTGGACGGGCCCCAGGACACAGGCACAGCCTGGGGGAAAAGGCAGGGAAAGTGCAAAGTGCTGGCTCCCACCAGGAGCTGAGGCGTTCAGCTTCAGGGATCTGTAACCGAACGGCTGGAGCAGCATTCCTTTTGCCTTGTCCTTTGTCAAAAGGGAACATGCACGTGTATTTTTAAAACAACCCTCCTTTGCCACATGCAGGTCGGAGGAACCAGTGTCTCTTTCAAGCAAAGCAGCAATAAAGGCGTGTTCAGAGTCCCTACAAGAGCTCTGAAGGTTCCCATGCCCATTCCCTACCCCTTGGCTGGGACCTGTGCACCAGAGGGGCACGGGAGGCTCCTCAGCTCCAGCCACAGAACCGCTGCCCCGCGGCATTCCCAGGAGCACAGGGAGGACAACCCTGCAATTCCTGCTTGTGTCTTCCACACACACGCATTCCCATACACTGTTTTCTAAGGAATACGAGCCTGAGTCTTCCTGCACCGCCTGAGCACGAGGACATCTCCAGCCCAGCCCCTCTGGTGGCCAAAGCAGCCTCCTCCAGAAGCAAGCAGCCTCCCGCTGCCCACCTCCCCACCACCAGGGGTCCCGCAGAATTAATTCACATGGTTTATTTGCAGCTGAATCAAGCTCTGGCACTGCCCTAAGATTTATGCTCCACGCAGGCCTTAATGACAGACAGTGGGGTTGGAAGGTTAGAGAAGCAATATTTCCAGAATTTGCATAAAACAAGGGCATTTCATAATTTAGCTGATGCAGATTCGGATAAGATGAAATTGTTGGCCATTTTATAATTAGATGGCTAATCATAAAATAACCTTTACGAGTCATCAAAAACCATTATTACAGAAATTAATTCCTGCTCCGTATCAAATGTATTTTACCCTCGTCCTTGAGGATCAGAGGCAATAACTGAAGATCTTTTCAGCAGGACTCGTTCTGCAGCCAGCCCCACGTCGTTACAGTATTTTACGGATCACAAATGCTTAATCAATAACGCAGCACTTTTGGGAACGATGCTCTTGCTCTTGTCTTTCTGTGGCTGGAATTGTTTGGCCGGCTGCTCACAAATCTTTTGACAGGGATTCATTGTTTTGGAGATACCCTTGTCTGCTCTGCAGGGTAGATCCATCAGCTGAGCTCCGTGAGCGGGAAGTTTATTGGGGTAGAAAGAGACGTCCTGGCAAGCGGCTGGAGTCACTGCTCCAGGTTCGCTGCTCGACTCGGCAGGTTAATGAACGGCCCCGGGGAGCCATTAAGAATGCCACATCTGGCAGATCACTCCTCTGGGGAAGGAAAACAAAGCCGAGGCATCCCATCCCACACCGCACACCAGCTTTCCTCCATGGGTGTTGTCCCGACTCCCAGTGTCCCGTTAGAAGGGCGGATGCGTTGCTCCATGGGTAGAGCAGGGGGTCCTCAGCTCCCCTCACGGCACCTACGTCTCCACTACAACCCCATGAAGCAGCTCACGAAAAAACCCTTCACTAACACTTGGAGAAACCCAGGCCAGCCCTGTCCACAAACGCACACGGAGCGTCAGCAGCATCCACACCTTGGGGTCCCGCTGCCACCCTCATCCCCACAGCAGCAGCAGAAAATGGTTGGCCATCTCTGCCCCCAGGGGCAAAGCTACAGCCGTGCTCTGTGGGGCAGCCCCTGCCCAGCACAGGGGGCAAGCAACGTCCTCGGCAATCATCTGCAGAAAATGCAGAACCACCTAGGTCCTGCCCTCTCTGTTACATTTCCCACACTCCTTTGTAAGAGGAATTATCTACTGCAGGCCCCCCCCCTTGATTTATGTGCGAGTCCTTTGCAGGTGTACTCACCTTTTTTGACGTTGTCATGTGAGTAAACTTCGAACCTGCTCAGCCTCATGGAAGGAGAGGGAGGCGAAGAGCAAGCATCAAACAAATCAGAAGAGATTTACACCACTGGTCTCTGAGGCTCAGCAGCTCTTCTGGGACATGAGATGGCACCAACTTCTCAGCTGCCACCAATTCCCCCTACAACGCATCAATGAGGCGATTCACACAACAATGTGACGTTTAGGGAGCTGGGTCAGCTCACCCAAAAGTAATCATTTACCTGAATAAGCAAAGGTCTTTATTGTGGCCTAAATAAGAGGGATTGAATAAGCTGGAGCAGCTAGGAAAGAAGAGGATTAAGTCTATAACCTTCATAAAGAAGAAATAAACCTGAAAAAAAAAAAAAAAAAAACACCTTAAGGAAACAGATCATGCATCACTTACTGCAACCTCTCTGCCTACATCTGTGCACTGCAGCTCAGACACGTGACCCTCTTCTAAACCTGGTGCTAATCCTAAAAGCCTAAAAATTGTTGACCCATCACTATTAATTAGCTCAGTTACCAAAACATACAAGATGATCATGCTATTAATTCCTGTACATCTACTGCATCGCCGCCTGGGGCTGAGGAGCTGGGCAGAAGACTGCCGGAGGCTTTCCCTCCCATGCCCCATCAGCACCCCCAGGAATCAGCCGCTCCCTGGGGCCAGAACTGCAGCTTGGGTGCTGCCACATCTGCAGCACAGGATAGCACATCACCGTGGCAGGAAAGCAATAAACACGGTTATAGAAGAAACTTGTGATTATTCAGAAGCGCGTGTGGGCAGAAGCAAGCCCTACATGACAGAAAAGCACTTCAGCAACTGCGGCAGAGCTTTTACGATCTTGCAATTCCATATTTTCCCAGCTTTGCTTCTGGAAACTAATTTCCTTTTTTCTGAGGTGACAACACACCCATCCCTCTCCACCTCATCTCACCCAAGGGAGAAGCCCCAGGGGTCGAGCAGGCAGATGCAAAGCTGGTCTGGAAGGTTGTCCCACCTGCACCAGGCTCTGTCACGCAGCCCTGTCCCCATGGGAAGCTCCCCAGCATGTGTGGGGCCACTTTTCACCCCGGGGTCCGAGGCTGCCTGCCAGCCCAGGCAGGCTGGTGCTGCGTTTGGTTCGCATTACTCACGGTCCGGGTGATAACGGAGCACTTTGGGTGACAATGCAGTGTTACTGGAGACAGCTCCCTGACACCACCCCTGGGGCATGATTCCTGAACAAAGCTATTCAGGATTTCAAGGACAGCGTTTTCCAAGCACTTCCACCAAGACGCTTGCAGAAGCCCTGTGTGCCGGCCTTTAGCTGAGGATGGGGGCGAGAAAGGACAGATTTAGTTGGTTCCTTACCAGTGATGTCCAAAATGACTTTTATTTTTTGTCTTTTCAGGGGGAGGACCAACACTCTACTTATCCTCAGAAACAGCAGCTTTGCCTTCCTCCCCTTTGCTGGCTGGTGCAGAGCTGAAGCCCTGTGTCCGTACTGAGCCACTTTGCTGCACTCTCACCAGCTTCCCACCACAACCTTTGGTCATCTCCACCTCCCCATGGCCTTCTGACGTCCTGGCATCACCCTTGTCCCACAGGCATGGCCCCGAGGGTGGGAGAGGAAAGCAGCCAGCCCAGAGCCAGATGGGCACTGATAAAACTCCAGTCCGAGATGAGATAAGGGAGAGAGATGGGGAAAGCTTCATGTTTCATTACAGCTGGTTCTGCCAACAGAGATCAGAGGCCTAGCAGTTCTCCAGCCGACCACAGAACACTCCAAAACACCCATGAGACACAGATTGACTGATTAATTAAGCAAAAAGAGGGGCCCTCTCCCCTTACGTTATCTTGAAAACACCTCTCCAGGTCATCTACACACCCAGAAAAAACAACGGAAGTAACAAGACACACATTTTATGCTTAAGTGCATCTTTCCTAATATAATCACCAAGTGCAAACACCTTGCCTCTAACACAAAGCCAGAGCGAATTGTCTGGGGACAAGCAGCAGATCTGTCACCAGATCTGGGACCAAGGACCCAGGGAGGATCTCAGAAGCCACCGACATTTGCAGCCCAGCACCTCGAGGTGAGCCGAGAGCAGCACGTGGCAGCACCCACCCACCCCTGAGCCTCCAGTTCCACGTCCTCCCTCCGGGTGCCTGGGGGTAGACAGGAGGAGTACAGGGAAGAAATCAGATCTCGAGGCCTTCTGCCATGCATCATGCTGAGAGGCACAAGCCTGAGACACCCAAAGCCAGAGCTGCTTGTCTTTGCCATACACAATTCTTGACTTTTAACTAAGGTCGTCAACACAGAAGAGCTTTTGGCAGAGGACATAGGATACAGCACCCCACTGTGACCAGAGCCTCAGGGACTGGCCACCCCTGCACCCTCCAACAAGACCTTTTCTTTGGCTTAAGCTCAAGGCGAACCATGCTGGAACAGCAGAAATTACCTCAATAAACATCTGGGGCCAGGAGCAAGCCATGAGCAGACATCGCCACCTGCAAGGGGGTTGGATGCCAAAGCGGAGGAGGGCTGGGTTCTGCGGGGGTTTGAGGGGGCACATACCAGCAGTGCCAGTCCAGAGGAAAGAGCTTTATAGGAACATAGCTGATGGGATGGGAAAAACAAGAGCCATCCATTCCAGCCCAGACAGAGGACAGGCATTGGCAGTCATCAGACCCAGGTCCTCAGCCCATATACAACGGGCTCCTGGGCACATCACATATATAACTGCACACAGCTGTGCAGGCACAAAGGGGGAGGCAAGCCAGAGCCCTGCCAGGGCTGCTCACAAGCAACTCTGTAAAAGTAATAAGAATTTTTTAAAAAATAAAGCTTCTCAGAGCTCTCAGAGTTCTCAGACCCAGAAGCAAGCCAGATGCAGCCAGCCCACCCCAAAATACCAGCAGCACCAGCACAAAGCCCAGCCACTGCCGAGGTCTCCCATTCACACAGGGCAGCAGCCATCACGGTCAGTCTTCATTTTATGCCCAAAACCCCCAGAAGGACGTCCTCAAAAGCAACCCAGGGGTACAGCCCTGCTGCCAGTACCACTGCTCACTCTGGAGGTGCCCCAGGCCTCTCACCAGCCTCCAGACCCATGGGCAAGGAGAGGCCGTGCCAGAGGCTCCCAAGTGGTAATTCGGGCAAGGCAAGGGCATTCCTCACAACCTCCTCCTGGGGACATGGACCGACTTCGAAATAAGCCGTGGCAGAGCCCACTGTCCCCAGTTCCTGACCTGCCCCGGGCTGTGCTCCCATTCCCCCCGTGAGCCCCTTCCTCCCGTGCTCGCAGAAGGCCCGGGGGGGCAGCGCTCTCGCTTTCACAGCCAGGCATTTGTAAGGTGTTCGTGCTGCAGTCTGGGCCTCACCTCCCTGTTTTATGTCTAATCTCAGTTTCATGGAGCTCAGGCAATTCTTTCAAGGCTCCCGTGAATGATCTTTATCCCTTTTGCAGCTCATTCCAATTCTGTGAATAAAATCCCTGGGTGGCCCTGGAAGAAGAAGAGAAAAAAAAGATGACATTTGAAATGAAATAAAAAGCAGAAAACAGAACATATTTTTTGGAAGAAAACTCACAACCCTAAATCTAGCAAGCTATAAACAAGCATGCTTGGCATTTGTGGATCCCCAAACCCTTTGTAGGGAGGGGTAGAAATATATAAATAAATAAGATAAATGGGTCTATCTGCATTTCATAGGCAAAGGGAGTGTGGTCCTAACCAGGGAAAGACCCCCTGGTCTAAGTGACCTCAGCAGGGCAAAGGCAGCCTCCTTTGTATCGCATCTCCTTTCGGGGCAACGGTGAGGCAAGACCGGGTGGCTGTTCTGGGAGGTGGAACAGGGGCTCTCTTATCAATTCCCAGGACAAGGAGAAAATATCATCCCACCTGACACCTACAGCAGAACACTTATCTCACACAAAAGCACTCAAAGCGGAGATCCTGAGCTGCACCTCCCTAGCAGGTGACTAAGAGCCATTTACACCTCTTCTCCAGGCTGGGAGCAACCAACTTCATATCAGATTTTGGAGTATTCCTTCTATTCTTGGTCCACGAGTTCCTCCAGCAGGAATGGCCGTCCCACCAGAGTGCTGAGTGCTCATCCACCAGCCGGCATCCTCAGCCTGCTCTTCTTCACCTCCTCAGCTCCTTGGGTCAATCCGACTCTCCATCCAAGTCATCAGATGCATTTGGTCGGAAGGGAAGGCAAATACCTGTCCTCATTGCCCAAAGCAACTCTGAAATTCAGGTCACTCTCCCCTTTGTTCGCTGGCGGGGGGCAGAAACCATCTCACACCCACAGAGCTACCGGCACATGTGGCTTACAGCCTGGCCCCAGCTCCTCCCAGGCTTCCCTGAAAAGAAGCTTGGCATCAAGAAAGAAGGAGAAAAAGGCATTCCTCCTTGCAGGGAAGGGTGCTGTGCTCCCCTCGGCTTAATGCAGAGTGTTTTCTTGCAGTCCTGGGAGCAGAGAGGGGTCCTGCACCCTCTGGGCTGGGAATCACGTCTGCTGGAGGCAGCCAGGAGCAGGAGGGAGCTGTGGGGCAGGATCCGGCCCCGGGCGGGAGGGCTCTGGAGGGCAGCGGCTGCAGGGATTATTAGACAGAAATTAATCTGTAAGGAAAACTTAGCAACAGTTAGAAGAAATATTGATTTTGTGTTTGTCCGCTTCTGCAGGGCCTGAGAAATGGCAGATTCAGCCAGCAACTGGGGCTGTTTGGGCTTAATTCAAACCCTGATTTACACTAACGCTGGGAATAGACGAGTGCATCAGCCGAATTGAATCTAAAATTATTACTTTTTCCCTCCCCCCTCCCACCCCTTTATCTAGTGCTTTCGGGCAGATCTGACACCGATTTGGTGCCCGTTACCTGCCGCACAGTCACAGCTAGCAGCCCTCGTTTCTCCAGCGCCACAGACCCTAACCCCACAGCCGGGGTCTCCCTGGCACAGGCACTCCCCCAGCGCCATCTGCTGCTGCCCGTGCCCCCAGGCCCCCGCTGTGACAGCTTTGCAAATGCAGGGTGGTAAAAACACAGCTTTACAAGACGGAGTTCACCCTTGAGATCCAGAAAGCAGCAGACACAGAGCTGGCTCTGCTCACTGCCATGATTACGGGTGGCGGTGCCACAAGGCACTGGGACAGCGAGGTGCTGCCCACCTCTTCACCCAACGCACAAGTAACACATTTACAGCCGTGGGGGGGGCGCGCCCCCCCCATCAACACTAAAGCAGCCTCCTTATGAAGAAAAATATGTATTTATGCATGTAAAGCCCATCTGCTGCGTGCCCATCAGCGCCCAGCGGATGGCACCCAGGCTCTCTGGCAGCGCTCACCTCTGCAGCCGCATGGAGCTCATCCTGCGGGCACTTGTGCTGAGGTTTGTCATGGCAGGGGCTTCCAATAGCCCCAAGTTTCTCTTTTCTAGTGTTTTCCAAATGAAAACACGTTTCTTCACTGTGATCCCTTCGGTTTCCACAGAAAACCGAACGTTTCCCTGACGTTGCACCATTTTTAAAGTTCTGCATTATTCTCAACTAGCAGAGATGAGAAATTGCGGTTTCCTTGGTCCAGAGACAGGGGGAAAGAAACTGCACTTTGTTGCAAAGCACAATTCGTTTCCTGTCCGGTTACAGCCAGCCTTAACTCGAGTGGTCTCCAGCTCTCTCAAAATCCAGGAGCTACTCAGCCGATCCTCAGCAGGGATCTCCCAGCCTAAAGCTGTCATTTTAATTTTCTAAGCCTCTAAACCCACAGGTTAGTGTCAAAAAAAAAAAAAAAAAGGAAAAAAAAGAAAAGCACATGGGAAATAACATCAATAAATAACCCAAGCAGGGCAGGAGGAGAAGCACAGCGCTGCTTTGAGTGATCCCTGGGGCCGAAGCAGTGCGATGCTGAATCCCGCCGCCCGCCCAGCTCCCCCCCTGCTGCCCCCAGGCTTTTTCCCATTGCAAGATCCCATTTGGGGTCTAACACAGCCGCCCTTCCTGCAGCCACTGGAGGTGTGAAAGTCAGATTTAGCCATCGATAGGACTTTTTATCTTTTTTCCCCCTCCAACGCCAGGGTAATTCAGCCCTGCCCAGGCTCCACGGGTGCAGAGATCAGCACGGAGTTCAGGCTCTGTGTCAGCACCGCATCTGCTGTGTACTTGCATAAAATGTAATTCCTTTGGTTACAGGTAATACCTGGAAGAGGAAAAAAGACCCTTTGCACCCCTCCTCATCTGCACGCAGAGATGAGCTCTCTGCAAGCAGCACGTTGTGCCAGGCCCCCCTACCCAAGGTGCTGCTCGCTGCACCATCAGCGCAGGACAAACCGCGACACCCCCAGCCGGCAGGAACCAGGCCTGGACCTCAGAGCCCTTTGGTGGACACCGGCATCCATGGGCCATGCTGCCCACCCAGGCACCACCCAGGCCAATCCCCAAAAGACCCTGGCAATTAAAAGTCTTACTGCCCTCTTTTTCCTCCTTACCCTGATATTTTTGCTCTCCTTGGCTTTTCCAGGGCTTGTCCTGGCTGGATGCGATGTCCTGGCGGCGGTCCGAGCACTGTCGTCACCCCAGGAGCGCCAGCTCTGGTATTCCCCTCTCACCCGCTACAATCAATCCCTTTTCCGTGCCTGGACTCGAACAAGGGTGGCATCCGCCTCAAGTCAGGAACGCAAAACCCAAAGCAAATACACAGCTGGAAAAAAAAACCCTCAGCGCCCTGCGGTCTTTACATCCTCCCAGGCAGTAGGGCTGCAGAGGGAAGAAATCCCCTCCAGCACCACGCCTCCGGGACACTGCCTTCCTGGCCTTTCGTTTAAAGCTGAATTCAATCTGCAGGTCTCTGTGAATGACGGTCGTGTGGCCCAGGGTGGTCTCACTGTGGCAGACGTCGAAGGGACAGCAGCCCTGGGGACGCTGCTGTGGCCAGGGTCGCGGGACGGAGGAATTCCCACCTCCGCAGCCGCCATGCCCAGAGCTGCCCCGGTGGGCCCAGGCAGCCAGGGGGGAGTTGTACTGTTTTTTACTGGAAATAAACCGGAGCATCTGAATTAAAGCAAGTCTGGCTTTTTTTCCCCAGCTGCTCAGCAGTGGCCCCAGGTCCAAGGATGTCCAAGGCGGTTTGGGAACATCCACACAAGGAGCTCCCTTTTCCAATTAAAAGCTAATTGTCTCTTTACTCGTTAACCATGCTAGCTTTACTCATTTTCCTCTCTATTTTCCATCCCTTGATCTTTCTTAATAAGCCATCTGCAAAGCAGGACACCCAGCTCCATTTGGATTTACAGCGTTAGGGTAGCAGTTAATACTTCTCAGCCTCATAATCCTTTAATTTAGGGGCAGCTCTGAAATGAACGCGCCAGGTTCGTGCACTGATTCATCCTGCAGTGGCGGCTGGCAGCGCCCACTCTCAGCTCACATCAGCGCAGGAAAGCAAATGCAATTTTTTTTTTTTTATATATTGTTTTAAAATACACCCAGTACAGGAATGAGCAAGACCTCTAAATCCAGAGAGCAGCGTCCTCTGTTCCTGCAGAGGAAAGCCAAAATCCATTCGGAGGTGCCAGAGCTCTGGCCATGCAGCACTCGTCAGGACAAGGCAGTCCTCACGGAGAGCAGTTTTGTGGATGATCTCCATCAAATTCACAGTGCCAAGGGCTCGAAAGAAAATAAGAATCAGCTTGGGATGTGTCCAAGACAATTAGGAAAAAAATATCTGGGAGATGCCCAAAGGCTGCTTCTCCCCTCACCCCCCAAGCCAAACAGGGATGGATGGTTTTATGATGATTTCTCTTAAAATAACAAGAAAATTCAAACAGCTACAGCCAGGCTTTCAGACAAGTGGTCCCAGCCGTATTTCCAAAGCAAACATTGCAGCACTGAGAAACAGAAATAAAAATGACTTCATGGATTTGCTTTGGCCCAGAGCTTGTAGAAATGAAAAATGAGCCGGGCTCCGAAAACTCCCTTGTTTCCCAGGATCCAAGGTTTTATTAACAAGTTTGTCAGCAAGGATTTTTTGGCTCTGTATTTCCAATGTCAACGACAGCCTAAAACAAGATGTACACAGCACTCCCCTGTTTTTCCAGCCTGCAAAGGGACTACGGAGAGTGCCCCTGCTAAAGAGGGGAGGGGGTGCGTGGACACCCTTGCTCTGCTGCCATCCACCCAAGGCACGTCTGCCACGAGGCCGCTGCTGGCTGCCAAAGGACAGCACATCACAAGAGACCCACCGGCACTCTCACAGAGCTGTTCGTGTGCCAGTCTGAGAATCGAGCTGCTCTTCAGTCTTTCCAGCAGCTTCCCTCTGCAGTTGTGTGCTGCTCTCATTGCTGTGTTTCATCCTTGGCTACATCAAAAGAAAATTCACTGCAACGGCTGCACCCACACGGCTCCGGCCCCTGAAGGAAGGACAGAAGAGGCTCTGCCCCACCAGGTGCTCCGCATGCTGTTCTCCAGCCCATGCTCCCTGCAGCCTCTGTCCACTCTTTCACCTTCCCATAAAGTAGCAAAATATATTCCTAAATGGATGAAACTACTGGGGGAGAGAAGCAGCCATCCTTTCTCCCCCACGTGGGGAGAAATCCCACAGGAAACAGCTCCCACACAAAAATGTGTTTCTGCTATCTTGGCTTTCCTGCCTCTGTAACAAGCCCTGAGCCTTTCTGCTCGTCAGTTGACCTCGGCCTACCTCAAACATCACATGTAACAGAATCACAGAATTTTCTAGGTTGGAAGAGACCTCAAGATCATCAAGTCCAACCTCTGACCTAACACTAACAGTCCCCACTAAACCATATCCCTAAGCTCTACATCTAAACGTCTTTTAAAGACCTCCAGGGATGGGGACTCCACCACTTCCCTGGGCAGCCCGTTCCAGTGTCTAACAACCCTTTCAGTAAAGAAGCTCTTCCTAACATCCAACCTAAAACTCCCCTGGTGCAACTTAAGCCCATTCCCCCTCGTCCTGTCACCAGGCACGTGGGAGAACAGACCAACCCCCACCTCGCTACAGCCTCCCTTGAGGTACCTGTAGAGAGCGATAAGGTCACCCCTGAGCCTCCTTTTCTCCAGGCTGAACAGTCCCAGCTCCCTCAGCCGCTCCTCGTAGGACTTGTTCTCCAGGCCCTTCACCAGCTTCATAGCCCTTCTCTGGACTCGCTCGAGCACCTCCATGTCCTTCTTGTAGCGAGGGGCCCAAAACTGAACACAGTACTCGAGGTGCGGCCTCACCAGAGCCGAGTACAGGGGGACGATCACCTCCCTGGCCCTGCTGGCCACACTGTTTCTTATACAGGCCAGGATGCTGCTGGCCTTCTTGGCCACCTGAGCACACTGCTGGCTCATATTCAGCCGACTATCAACCATCACTCCCAGGTCCTTCTCTGCCTGGCAGCTTTCTAACCACACATCTCCCAGCCTGTAGCTCTGCTTGGGGTTATTGTGCCCCAGGTGCAGGACCCGGCACTTGGCCTTGTTGAACTTCATGCAGTTGACCTCAGCCCATCGGTCCAGCCTCTCCAGATCCTCCTGCAGAGATGTAAGCAGCAGCACTGCCCCTCGGGTCTCGTACAGGCCCAGCCTCCAGCATTAAGCCCCACCATTTACTAATTTTTGAGCATTTTGGTCAGCTGGACCAGCCCCCCCCCCCTCAGGGGGCACAGACCCAGGTACCACCGCCCAGGAGCCGAGGTTTGCAGGGCTCCTCTGGGCCAGCAGCACCCAGCAGCTGCCCGAGGGCTGCAGTCGCCCTGAGCTGCCCCTCTCTGCTCCCTTCCCTTCTCAGGAGCCCCCAAAACGCTGCAGTCCACAGCGTGCTACCCAGCACCACCCCGGCACAGCACTGCCTCCCTCTGCGCGTCGTGAGGCCCCAGACAGAGTTGGAGCGAGTCTGAACAACAGGGTCAGGCAGGGTGTCGTTAGCACCATCGTTTATTTCAAGAGGCAGCACATCCCTGGGAAGAGGCACCCGCTGCTCCCGTCCTGCAGCACGGCAGCACAAAGCAGCCCCGCGGGGAGCGAGCACACAGCTCCAACTGCGGGTCACCCCAAAGCACGTCCCCCAGGAGAGCACAACACCTCCCCTGTCCCGGCACACAGGAGAACCTCTCCATCCCCTGGAGGAAGACAGAAGTGGGATGTGAGGCGTGCAGGAACCTTAACAAAAGCCATTCCCAAGGCACCAGAGCAGGCAGCACGAAATCCAGGCAGCCGACAAGGTCCGTGTCCAGCACCCCGTGCACGTGTGGCTCCAAGGTGGAGCGCAGCTTCCTGCTTCTGCAGCGCCCAGGTCCTGCAGAGCGCTCTTGCTGTCAGCTCTCCAGCCCTCCCGTTTGCCTTTCTGTAATGATTCCAGAACTCGCATCCCACACTTTAGCCAGCAGTTAGCCCAATTTAATACAACGCAGATCTACCTGGGAACAGAGGGGAAAAAATTCACCCCTAAAGGCTACGGCCTTGCAGAGGATTTCATTTTCCTCACCCCTCTGTGGTTCCCTCCCCTCCACTCATAAAAATAAAAAATAAAATAAAAAGAGCAGAACAATCCTTCATGATAAGATTAAGGTCCTTGATGTGTGACTTTGTTTCAACATGCCCAGAAATTGGCGTGCTTTCTCCTGCATGAAGAGTTGGTCTCGAGTTCCACCGCAGGCCACCGCTTTCCAAGCTCTGGTCATCTACGGAGGGAAGAGAAAGCAGGTGTGGAACACAGTCAAGGGAGAGGAGGGGGCTGGGCACCCTGCTCTTTGTGTCCTAGTGGGACAAACACCTGTTTTAAAACAGCGTGTGAAAATAAATAAAACTACCTACCTGCTACCCAACAGAAAATAAACACCTCTAGCACAGGGACCACATCCAGCCGTTTCCCAGGTAAGCGCTCCGTGGCAGAACCACCCATGGGCCCCTTGAGGGCTTTCCCTTGCTCGAGTTGAGACCAAAACCCCGAAGCACAACCCCACTAAGCTTCAGTGTGGAGTCCAGAGGGGTGAAAGGAATTCAAGACCAGCTTTGGGGTTTATTCCCAATTAGCTCAGTTCCTACAGGAGCTGCTCAGCCCCAGACCTTGAAGGGTTAGGTCGGTCAGAAAGACCATCCATCCTCAGCAGTAATTAAGTGGTGCCAGGAGCTTCAGCGCTGCCTGGCCTCCCAGCCACACAGGAAGAGCTGAAAATCAGGTGGGCTTCAGTCACTGTGTGTAAGAAGGGCTCCCATGAGGTGCTTTGGCTTTCCTAGCCTCTGCAAATGCTCTGATAAACGCAGCCAGAAGATATACAGCGCCCTGAACTGGAAATATCCCCTCATGTGCACTGCAAAGAACCAGAGCCTGATGTGCAGTGTTTGCTAACAGTAACGCCCCACGCAGCCACAGCACGGCTTTGGGGCTGATTTAGGTTCAGCCCACAGCTAAGTGGGAATAATAAGTAACTGCCACTGCTGGTAGCACCAGGGTGGTGCAATAAATCCCAAGAGCCCAGGAACACCACAGGCAGCTCTGCTGTCTATGTGCAATGGGATTTCAGGGCACACCTGTACTCTGTCACCGCACACTCTGCCTTACTGTCACCCCCAAGTCACTTGCAGAGCTTTATTTATATGGATCTATTAGCACTCAGGGCAGTACGACCCTGCCTAGGACAGCAGGAGAAATGGAAGTGTTTAAGTAGGGTTTACTTTGAGAAGGGGAAGGAATTACTCTGGCTGAGGAGTACTTATTTGTCAGAAGAAAGCTTTCACAACAGACAGCTCTAATCCAGGGATGGATGCTGCATTTAGCTGAAGACAGAGCCAAGGCCGCTCTGAAAAGACAACGCTGCACCTGAGCCCTTCCCGGGATCTGAAACCCTCCCCACACCAGCCCCCAGCTGCAGTTTCACCCCTCACCAGGGAAAACACCTACTTCCACCCTCATCCAAGCTACCTGAGAGCTCTCATGACTTGGCCCAGGCAAACACCTGCAAAAATCATGCTCTGCCCAAACAACGTGGGGATGCACCTCTGCACTCTGTCTGCAAGTACATCAGCTGATACCCTGGGGATTTACAGAGAACACAAGAAACCATTTATGCCCCCCAGAGTCACATACCCATAAGGGCACCAGCCCCTCAGCACAGGCTACAAGGTATGCTTGAGGGGCAAGAAAACACCCTCCTCTGGAGCTCTGCAATGCCTCTGCTCAGGTAAATAGCAGGATAAACACAGCCCACGCTGTCTGTGTCACACAGCCTTCGCCACAACTTAGGAATACCCTAAAATCACAGGGGCAGAAAGTACCTTTGTGTTTAGCGCTTACATAGCGCCTCACAGAGCTGCTGTGGTCAGAGAAACAAGAGATTAAGCTGCTGCTGTCCACCTGAGGAGCGCTCACTGGGAAGAAGAAGGTTTACTTCACTGCTGGGTTACTCATCTAAATTCCTTGACGGACTGGGACAGGATGCAGGCTCCCAGGAGGAAATCCAGGGCCAGACATGCTGCGTAGGCCACAGTTCTGCTGAGCCATGGGGCTTTGAGCCCCAGCAGAAGGGCAGGCTTGCACAGAGAGGGGAGGGAGCTGTAGTGTGACGCTACCGGTTCAGCATCCCCAAAGCTGGGTGCAAAGAGACCTGACAGTGTACAGATGCCCACGCAAGAGCGCACGGTGTTCCTCCTGAGCTTGGTCCCGAGGAGGGACAAGGGCTGCAGCACCAGCTCACCTGCTGACGGGCAGGAGTGGCTGCAGGGCTTACCGGTGCCGGTGGTCTGAAATGGCTTGGCATTTTCCTGTAGGACATTTTCTCTGACTGCACTTGCACGAAGGCTCTGTTGAGCAAGCCGCAGTCATTCTTCCTGCCCGAGGAGGAAAGGTTCAGGGACCTCGACAGGAAATTCACAGGCTGCAAAGGGAGAAAAAACTGTATGAGGAAAGAAGTCGGTTTGCCCTAACAGTGCCTGGCCAAAAGGCCAGCTAACAAACGCCGTGCTTCATCCACATGTTCAAAGGCAGGTGGCCGAGCCACCACTGCTTTGCACAGGGTTTCTCTGGAGAGCTTACTAACCATGCCAGGCTTGCAGAGCAAGAAAAAAAAAAAAAAAAAACACAAATAGCTATGATGCAAAAAACAAGTGGCAGTGCTCAAATACAGCCTTCATCTTCTCCGGGCAGGAAGGTGCCTCTCACCCCTACAGCCAGCCTCGGCAAGGGCAGCCTGAGGGCTCTGAGGATGAGAGCATGTAAGGCTTCTCCCATCTCACAGGCAGAAAAGCAGCTGGGGCAGTGGTCAAACGAGAAGGGAATTTGCACCTACTTCTGCAGACAGCTTTTCACCAGGATTTTTATTCACCTAGTGTCTTTCTCCTTCAGGCTGTGATTCATTTCACCTACAGTCCCACACCATGCCTGGGCTCTGGATCCTGTAGCCCCTATGTTAAGTTGCTACTGTCAGGAGAAAAAAAAATGTCTTTCTGTTGCTTTCAAGGGCTACAGGTCCCACGGTCACTAAAGTCAGCAAGCAAAAGCATCAGTGGTGGTGGGAAGAAGCCTACAGCCAAGCCCAGGGAAGTGCTGGAAGAGCAGAACAAGCCCTCTGCTTCAGCAGCACTGAGACACGGGGCAGCACAGATGCCTGGGAATGCTCTCAGTAACAGCTTGATGCTACAGAAAAGCTGCTGGCGGAAGAGGAGCAATCTGCTTCCTCGCAACAGTGCTGCATCAAGGGTTCATCCACTCCCTTGGCTACTCAATTTAGGGAGCCAAAGTGGCCAAGAGCGAGTGATTATCTTCCCCTTCTGATACGGGTCTGCAGGATCAGCTCACTAAACCAGACCCTTGAGGACAAACAAACGTATGTGGTGGGATGAAAATGGAGAGGGCCACAATATAGAGTTCTGGGCACGTGGCATGTCGGTGAAATGCTTGTGCTTTGGTATTGGAGAACACAAATTTATAAAAGCCTCTTGCTTCCTCACCTACACGCAGAGCTTGAAAACAGCAAGAAGCAGAGCAGCAGGTTCTGCAGGCAGCCAAGCAAGGAGGAGAAATAGTGCAGTGTTGGTACCAAGACCATCTTGCTGCTTTCTAAACAGTTCCTTCTAAAAACCCATCCTAACCCCTCAGGCAGGCACTCTCCACCCACAGCTCTCCAGAAAGCTCATGGAGGATCCTGAACAAGGATTACAGATGCGGCCAGCCCAGATCCCTATCCAGAGATCCCCTGCTAGAACAGCTCAGCAGCCAAGTTCACCTCTCAGCCCCATTTCAGCCAGACCTCTCCCTGCTCTGCTCACAGCACTCCTCACCTGGGTTCTTTTGAAACAGATATTCTTGGGGAGGGCAGGCACGTTCTGTGTCATATCTTCATCCACAATATCCAGGGCCAGCGACTTCCGGACCTTCTTGATGGGACTCCTGCGCAGCTGTGGGACACAGAAACACAAGTGTCAGCATCAATCAACTCGGTGACCTCCCCTCCTAAGGGCTGGTGCACAGCAAGCCCACGTCACCCCGCGTCTGCGTTGTACCAGCACCTCAGGAAGATGTATTGCATCCTTCCCCACCACAGGGCACAGCAGCTTCTAGTGCTCTCCTCGCTGGCACCAAGAGCCACTGATTTAGAAGAGAAAGCCCCTTCCTGCAGGAAGGGAAGGCCACAACACCTTTGGCAACTGAGCCAAGAGACTCTGTGCACCAGTCCTCAGGCTCTGGGGAGCCCAATTTGCCACAAACGCTTCACGAGTCTCTCCTGTACGTTAGGAGACAACATCTCCTAGCACAGACGTGAGTTCTGCAGAGACCAGGCCACAGCTGGCAGTATTTTAAGCAGGTCTTAACCTCAGGCAGATGAGCAGTCTCACTGACTAAAAGGTAGCAGCTACATGCTGAAAAGCTTTTTGGCATCAATAGTAGGATGAACTCAACCAGCAAAGACACCCCTCAACAGCACAGGACAGCCCAAAAGCAGATACTGGATGTTAAACCAGCTCACCCCTTGTTTTCTCTTTTGTTTCTCGGGCTTCACGTCGTCCTCTATGATAAGTTCAATGCCAGCCTCACTTCGGAGAACTTCTTTCAAGTCTTCTTCCAGGTGAGGAGTCTGGGGCTGGCGTGAGGAGGCAGGTAGACAGAGCGTAGGACAGTCAAAAATCTGTACACTGACCTCCTAGTATTCCCTCGACAGATAATAGGGTCAGAGCAGCCCACAGGAGCTCCCAGTGGGAAGACAAACATTACAAAGTATTTACTTCCCAGCAGGAAAAGACATGACGAGATTTCTGTTAGCCTAACAGATTTACAGGATCTCCATACATGGGAGAATGTCTGACCAGCTAAATCCCAAATATGCCACCAAGAGACCAGCGTGCACCGAAGGCGTGGTGTACTGCAGCTCTGCCAGCCTCCGGCACCTGTTTTAAGTCCATGTCAGAGACCCAGAGACACCATTTCCTTGCTCTTCCTCAAGGTCATCAGCAGCCAACCACTGCAGCCTAACTCGAGGGCAGTTTTTGCTCTTTTGGCAGCTTTGCAGAGGAGCTAGAAGTCCCGCCGCTACCTACCACGCCATTTTCACTCTGACAAGGTCTCCTTCATCCCTCTCACCTCAGCCTGGCACTAACAGACCGCACCGTTCCTGCACGGATGACAGCTGGCTCACAGCTCGGCTGCAACCTACCCCACATCCCTTTTGTGTTCACCGCGTGTCCTGGGAGCAAAGCACCGCCAGCAGCGAGCTGCAGCCCTGGCTGTTACGTACCAGAGGCCTTATTGGTCCGTATTTCTCCAGGGCGTTTTTGAAAGGCGTGGGGGTGTGCGGAGTGTTGTCCACCACATACTTCTGATCTGGTGTGACAAACCTGGCAGTGGAAAGTAGGGGAAAAAAAGGATTAACATGGTATAAACCACTAAGTAAAGCCCATCCTTCCAAACCCTCTTATTACAGAAGCCACCTGCAGTCTCACACAGTGACAGCAGAAACCGTCTGCCTGGCTGGAGCATTCCTGGGGCACAAGCAGGGCAAACAGGCACCAAGGAGCCTTTCGTAGGGAAAATGTCCTTCAGAAATACCAGCTATGCTGCTCCAGCACCCTTGCCAGAAAGCAGTACAACACCTGTGACACAGGCATCGCAGAGCCCTGCAGTCCAGTGCTATTCAGCAGTGCTTCTGCTGGTGGAGCTCCTCAGGGGCAGCCAGGGCTTTGTGACCATCACAGCTGGACCAGTGGAAGCCCCTGGGGCGCACACACTTCCAGCAGCCAGGTCGTACCACCGGGAGGTGGGAGCTGCTCTGGGTCATGCCAGGTTTGGAACCACAGCCAGCATCTCCACACAGCAGTGTAGTGATGTGTAGAGACAAAGAACACTTGCTGTGCAGGCCACCCTCCCTCACCTGGCTGGTACAACACTGATTTAAGGAAATCCCCAGACCGCCCTGCCACTCTCCCGGTGGTGCCACTACAAGTACTGGGTAGGTATGCTTGATTTGGATCAAACTCGTGTGAGAAAGGACAATGCTCAGGTATCAGGGAATGGCTAAGGTGAAAGAAAGGACTTACGCTGAGTTTTTCTGGAGCAGAGGGGTCTTGTCCCTGTGCAGCGGGGTGGTGACAATCACCTTCTGACTGCACACAGGCGTGGAGGTCAGAGATGGGTTCTCCAGTTCTAGTGTATCCTGTTTGGTCCAAAAATTTAGGAACTGCACAGCACGGGAAAGAATAAGTCACGCAGTCAGTCTCAAACTTCCTAACACGAAATGACTAGTCATTATCTTTACTTAAAGTGGGACGCCTGATATAGGGACAACCCTCCCATACCGAGTGGCACCAGCAGATCTGTTCCAGGATGACCCTTGTATGAGCTGGGACTTACTGTGGAACCGTCCTGTACGTGGGCACATGCATGAAGTGGCCAGAAGGTCCCTCACACCTATAAAGTTTACTCAGTTCCCAAGAGGGAAAAGCAGATAGAACTCTGTGCAGCTACAAGGTGGAGGGAAGGCTCTGCTTCTGGAATGCCAAGAGACAAGACAATGCCAAGAAAAGTGGAGAAGGAAGGGTGCTGCCTGCACACCAAAATTCTGGTCTGAGCTCAGGTCAGCAAACACAAGGTCAGTCCAAGTAACACAACAGTCTGTCGGCCGCATAAAAGTTGACAGGTTTTGTACTGAGCTGTCCTCAACCTAAACTGCAAGAAAACCACTGACTGCCTCATCTCTGCTGGGATTTTATTTCATGACAGCTTTCCTCCCACAACGAGTGAGGTTTGTACCCAAAAACCTATTGCAAGAAGAGCTGTTTGTGTTACGTTCACTGATGGCTGGAGCTCAGTCTGAGAGACAGGAGATGCAGTTTGTCTTCTCAGATGGATCCCAGGCTCTCAGCTTCTCACTCTGCAGAACTGCACATTTCAGGCCCTACTCTGATTTCCCTGTTCTTACTGGCCCTGCATTCAAGGTCCACCTGAACTTGGGTGTCAGTGGCCTGTGGTGCTCTCCCATGTGCCACCGAGGGCTGCAGAAACTGCAGAAATACAAAGGCGTGGAAGGCTTAGGCAGCGAGTGGCACAGGGAGATGGGTTCTGAATGACAGCAGCTGTGGGAGCTGTGCTGGGTGACTTATCCTGTTTTACAGGCAGAACTCCATCACAGCAACATCGAAGTCAGGGTGTCTGTACACCGCAGTGCTCCAGCAAGGCGTTTTTTGGGATGCACGCACATGTGCAGACATTGTAAGAATGATGGTACAATGGAAAATGTTTGTTTTGCAACAAAGATGAGGCCCAGCAGCATTTTCCCAAGCACAGCAACTCAAATACGTGCACCAGCATGTGCTGCCCAGCCCAGGTGGATGATTTAACTGGAACTACCCCAGGACAGCCACCTGCACTGTTGCCACACTGCCACCCCCCTGCCAGGGCAGTAATGCCGTGCACAGAGCAGCCCAGAGACAGAAGCACCACGCTCTCCCCTGCAGCAGGCAGGTGTGGATCTGCACAGTGCTGCTCCCTCCTCCTAGTGGCCCTGTCCATCGCTCAGGCCAGCAGGGCTTGCCCTGTGCTGCAAGTGCTCCTGCTGAGGCCAACGCAGGGAAAGGGCAGCGCTGAAGACAAGCAGTGCAAGAAGCCAGCTCTGCACCTTGCTTTACCAGAAAGGCACACGCCCCGTGCACTGGCACTGCCTTGGCCCAGGGAGGAGAAACACAAAGCTGGCAGAGCTGATGGGAACACATAGCACTGAGGCAAGCAGATGAAGTACTGACATGCTTACTGGGTCACAAACAAGCCCACGCAGAGGAGCACGGGCTGGCCTGTGCCGCTGCTCCATACCTGAGATGGAGAGAAGGGCAGCGTCTTGACAGGGGTGCTCTTGGGCGTCATGCTGTTGCAGGAGTCGAGGAAGGAGAGGCTGGTGCTGGGGGCGTTCTCCGTGACGGGGGAGAGGGAGATCTTCCTCTTCTTCTGCCTCTTCAGCACAGAGGGCGGCGTGCCAAAGCTCACCTCTGCATGCGGGGAGATGGGGATGAGCTCCCCCTTGCTGCTCTTGCTCAGGTCAGAGATGGTGTGGCCGTCCAGGCGGTACTCGGTCACGTTGGGCAGGGACGGCGTCGGCTTGCTGGGCGTCTGCCTCACTGGGCTGTTGCTGCTGCTGCTGCTGCCAGCGGAGGGCTCCTCGGGCAGGTCAAACTGGGTCAGGTCACACCACCCGTCTGGGTCCTGCACACAAAGGAAGTCCTCAGCAACCACCCGGGGAGGAAGGACTGAGCAGCTGAGTGCTGCAGATGCAGAGATCAACCAGGAGGTGAAATAAGCAGGTGTGTGAGACTCCAGCAGCTTTTGCAAGGAGCCTGGCTAGAGAAGAGCTCAAGCCCTCCTCCCCTCTGCCGTCAGCACAGCTGAGAACCAGGGCAGGGAACTGATCCAGCTGAAAGTTGTTGTTTGCACAGGGCAGTTTTTTCTATTTACGCTAGGTTGGTTTCTCAGCTCAGTTCACAGCACAGCTGCACTTCCAGCTGCATCTGCACACAGGGGACAAACCAGAAGTGGCTAGGGACAGGGGCTGAATGACACAACTGTCACCAAACTACAGGCTTGGTCGCAGCAGTACCGTGGAGACAGGGCCCTGCTGTAAAGCACATTGCTGGAACCAGATTAAAAATAGCCAGACCCCTTCACAGCTCAGCCCCCCCAATACCCAGACTGCCGTACAGGCAGGCCTCTGAGGACCCACAAATGGGCCATTAAGCCCTGGGCACAGTCTTTGATCTCCTTTACACCTGCAAAGTGAATCTTTCATTGATAATCATCTCATAAACCCGGCGGCAGAGACATCGCCCCTTTATACATCACCAGAGCATTGTGCTGCCATCAAGCTGAAGGCGAGCCTAAAGGAATCCACCCAGCCCTGCTCAGGACGCCCATGGCGATGAGCAAGGGGACACAGTAAGTTCATCAACAGGAACGTTGTGGAAATCAGGCCCTATCACGGCCACCCTCCATTAGCCAGAGGAGCAAGGGTGTGTTACTTACAGATTCAATCATGTCCAGAGCTTCACTGAAAGCTGGCACAGATGTCGGGCACAGGTAGTTGGTAGCTTCGACAACCCACTTGTACGGTGACGGGACACATGCCGGGTCCTCCTCAGGCACCATGTCATCTGGGGTCCCCTCGCCGTTGTGCTCTGCCAGGTCAGCAGCCGGCAGCTCTGAGGGCAGCTCTTGCAAGCCCGTCACCTCCTCGTCACTGACGTCCTCTTCTTTTATTTCAGAGACATCGACAGGCCAGTTCGGCAGGACGCTCTTCTCACAAACAAGAAACAAAGCCCAGCCGTTAGCAGAAAGCGAACAAACAAGGTCAAGTCCTGGGGACGAGAGCACAGATCCTGGGACCCGTTCACCTCCTGCCTTCATACCAGCCATTTGGCTTGTCTCACATCTGTTCTCCCTCACTGCTCTGTCCCATACACCACCTGACACAGGACTCTATCCAACTTAATGAGCACGGAACTGTTTAACTGAATATTTCTCTCAAAAGTATCTCAGGGGGAAGTCAAATGAAGGCTGAGCAGGTAGCAGTAATTCTGCATTTCCTGCTTCCTGAGAGCCCACCTTTAAAAACTGCATGCTTTCTTCACACAAATAATTATGTGTAATCCCTGCTTTCTGCTTTAGAGGAAGGGAACACAACACCTCTTCTCCACGCCCCCCTCGCCGCACTGTCTGGAGCAGCCTCTCCCACTAGCAACAGCACAACGGAGCCAAAAAAAAATCTTCAGACTCTCCAACAGCCTTGACGCTGGGGGTGGCAAGATAACGACAGCACTAGCAGACTGCTGTCCTCAACTTGGATAACACATTCGGGCACACATTATACCTCTAGCTCCCAGAGGGGGAGATCTGTCAAGAGTCAGTGTCTTGGAGAAGGCTGGGGGAAGGCACAGACTCTACACAGACACCAGGCTGTGGGGAAGGCAGCTTTAGAGGCAGCAGAAGGGTGGCTGAACAGCTCTGATGCACATCAGCAGAGCTGAGGACAGACCCGAGTGCCCACGTGCTGGTGTAGTACCTGGCTCCCAGCTCTCGATCCGCTTTGGCTCTCCTTGTCGTCCACCTCTACAAGCAAGTACAGAGGCTTGGACTCCTTCGTTTCGTTGAGGAAGCCTCCCGTGTCCACCTTCCGCTTGATGGTAGAGTTCCAGTGATTCTTCACAGCATTGTCGGTCCTGCAAAGCAAGCAGAAGAAAACAAACCACCGTTCAGCACAGCTTTAAAGCACAGCTAAGAGCTCCTACGAGCTCCCCAGCCCCAGCTGGTGAGCCCAGCACACGGATCTCCACCGGCCACCCAGCTGTGAAGGTACCAGCGAGCAAAGACGTCCTACCTCCCAGGCAGCAGCTTGGCAATCTCAGCCCAGCGATTCCCCAGGACCTTGTGGGCCTCAAAGATGATGCGATCCTCCTCCTCTGTCCATGAGGACTTCTTCACCTCAGGGTTCAGGTGGTTGTGCCAGCGTTCCCGGCACTGCTTCCCTAACCGCCCTTTCAGGTGCTTGGCTATCAGAGTCCACTGTTTGGTGCCATATTTTTTAACCAGTTCAATTACCTTTGAAAAGAGCGGGAGGGAAATAAGGGAATGGAACAAAGGAGGGGAGGGTCAATACAGTCATCCTCAGGCTTTGCTTTCCACCTGTATGAGGACCAGGTAAGGGCAGACAGAGGACGACCCCTTAGGAAAAAAGCTGGAGGGACACTGACAGTCAGGTGAACACTTCTGTGAGCAAAATCTAGCCGTGTTTCTGAAGGAAGCTGTTTTCATGCAGCCCCGTTGCCACACGCTACCTATGAAGGCAGGTGACAGCTCACAGAGAACTGGGATGGAGATGGGCAGATGCAGTGGGTGCAGAGCAAGCGTCAAGTCCCACACACATGCTCCAAGGCTCCTCTGCCCTCCCTCCTCCCGACACCTTGGCTGCGTGGAGGCAGTCCCCATCAGCTCTGCACTGCTCTGCCTGCAGGGACAGCGTGGCACAGCCCCCCAGTAACAGAGGGTGCCGCCCTCAGAACATGCCAGGGCCCACAGCTACATGCTCTGCTAACATCAGGATGCATAGTGTGAGTTCCAAAGCAGAAATGGGCAATATTCACTTAAAAACCATCCACTTTGCTACCTCCCCTTCACCTAGGGCTTTGCCACTTCTGCCTGAGCTTCACTGCAAATGTTTCTGGGAGGGGAATCTGTTCTGGTTGCCCTGAAATACATCCAACGCAACAGTCGGGGCAAATCGCTACAGCACAACCTGCTGCCTGCAACGCTGAGCCTGCCAAAACCTTACAGAGGAGGCCAGGTGGCTCTAAAGGGGCATTTTCACCCTGCCCAGCTGAGCTTAGCTGAAAGGTGCTGGTAGCAGATGGCTCATGGATCGTACCCCCAGGGTTCATAACTAACAACCCTGCTGCAGACTGACTGTCAGGGGCAGACAAACAGGCCAAAGGTACCGAGATGCGGCACGATCCAAGGAGCTGGAGAGGCTGCAGAGAAAAGCTCTAGGCTTTCAGGTTGACCAGGAGAAAGCTGGAGCCCAGCCTTGCCACGATGGTAGGGGGCATCAAGAATAAGTGGCGTGGCAGTTGGGACATGACAGGGCAAGGGGAGAGCAGGCAGCAGCTGCTCTGCTGTCAGAAGGTGGGAGGGCATCGTGATAAGCTTCCTCAAGAAGCGTTTGATGTAACACGTGGATAGGAAGCCTGGGCTGTAGAAGGGACCACAGCAGCCTGGAGCAGGAGCAAAATGGAAAGAAACGGGAGAGCAGAAGCGTTACAGAAAAACTGGTAAACTAGGAAATCTTGCATCAGAAAGCACATGACTAGGAATCATTTTCCAATTTTCTTAGGCACATAAAGATGATGTGTGTCTAGGCTAGCCACTCTCGGTTCACTCCCGAATCAGCAGAGAGGAACACTCTCAGAAGTCTCAATTCACCTGGCCAGTATCAGAGATCCACCTCAGGCTGTCTGCTGTGGCACACAAAAAGCCAGTTTTATTTTCCCTCAGGTCCAACGTGGCCAGGTCAGGCAGAAATCTATCTGCAGATGGATGAATTAATTCCCTTTTCTGCTGCCTTGCCAGCCTACTACAGCAGCACAGTGTGAAACGGAGAGAATGTTTAGGAGATTCTTTGCTCAGAAGGTGGTGAGGCCCTGGCACAGGCTGCCCAGAGAAGCTGTGGGTGCCCCATCCCTGAGGTGTTCAAGGCCAGGCTGGATGGGGCCTTGGCCAACCTGATGTAGTGGGTGGCGTCCCTGCCCATGGCAGGGGGTTGGAGTTAGATGATCTTTAAGGTCCCTTCCAACCCAAGCCATTCTATGATTTAGCTGAAGAGGCCTAGAGCTGCTTCTGCTCATCACCACAGCCACGTTAGGCTGCTCAGAACAGCTCTGAGTACTGCTCTTGTGGGCACCACCACTGGGAAGAACCACCCACTGTTTTCAAGGAAGACTTGCAGGTCTGACACCTTCGCCCTCTCCACAGAGGGTCACAGCTCAGCCCCTGTCCTTCCTGGACTTACCTTTTGGTCCTCCTCTTTGGTCCAAGGGCCCTTAACCAAGTCTGGATTCAACACCCTCAGCCACCGGTACTGGCACTGCTGGTCGCTGCGGTTCTGGGGAAAGGAATCAGAGTAGCCACACATCAGGCTGGAGGCTCCAAAAGGCCCTGTAACAGCATTCCCCACACACACAGCCTGCCCCTGGAAAACCTGCAGATGCACAGAGAACGCATACTATGACTAGGGCACTGGGCATGGAAGACAGGGACAGGAACCTCAGTTTCTTGTCCCAGCTCCAACACACTTGCCCTTGAAAGTCCTCTAAGCAAGAAGCGTCTCCCTGCCCTGAAGGAGCACCGATTTCTTTGACAGTAGCAGCCACAGAACAGAGTCCCACTGCAAAAGGCATTGCACACAGAGAACCAGCACCCTGAGCATAAGAAACAACATGCAAACACTACAATTCCCAACCAGGCAAGGGGTCACTTACAGGAAAGTGACTGGCCAGGAACTTCCAGTCATTCTGCCCATAATGTCTTACTAACATCTTCAGCTGCTCATCCTGCAAAGAACAAAGACATCCACTTTCACATACACTGAGGCAAAACATGCCACAGGCACTCCTGGGCTGACGGCATCACGAGAACAATCTAGGTATTTTTAACTGTCAAGGTGTGTATGTCTGCATTACGGGAAGGAACGTGGCTCTCACTGTCCTTTCACAGCACCTTGGTGCATGGAGCCCAGCTGTTTGGGTCAGGGCTGTGAACTAGGGTGTGCACAACAAGAGCTGAGCACAAAACATGAGCTCAGTCGTTGTGGTCACACCCAGGCCCACCTCATCTCCATCCCAGGGCAGTTTGGTTCAAACTACATGGCCAGGACTTATCCAGCCCCGGTATGTCCCTGACCAGGCAGCCCATCTCCCAACTCAGACACTGCTTTTGCCTGGCCAAGAAAACCAACCGTTGGAAGTGCATCACCACTGGCCAGACAGCCTACTGCTTTCCTGCGCTGAGAGTCTCTGCATCTCTCTCGTACACCCTGTCACAGCCCAGGTTTGCCTACTCTTACCACTCACACAAAGCCTGCTACAGGCCTCCTTCCCTGTGTGTTCTGGCTGGGCAAAGGTAAGAAATAATTCCCTGTCCAACAGGAGCCTAAGGCTTTGATCTCTGCACAAAGACCACTCTCACACATGTTCAGCCTCCGAGGGAGTTAGAACATTTTGTAGTTTTCACACAAAACACAAGGATTATGGAGGAACTGGGAGGAGTGCAGAAAACACCCCAAACAGTTTCAGGCTTTCAGCCAGAAGAACTAAGCCACGACCCTAACAGTCTCAACACTCCCTGCTTTAGCTGCAGAAAAGGGAGGGCATGTCCACTGTGTGAGTCAGCTCACTGAAGACCTCGGCCATCCTCCAGGGCCCCACTAGAGAGCTACAGGCAGCAGATGCCTCGCTCAGGGCTGAGGTGTGGAAGCAGTGAGAGCCCTTGCTCTCCAGGCCGTACTTCAAACTTACCTGAGCTTCTTCTCACTAAGACCTCAGGCACACAGCCTTCTCCAGCAGCGAGACAACGTGAGCTGGGGCTGCAGCCAGCGGGCAAGGACTGGGATGGAGGACAGCTGCAGGAGCCTGCCCCAAACACCTGCCCTTGGCAAGCGCCAGGCTCTCACTCACCTCCTCTTGCGTCCACTTGACTTTGCACCTGCCGTCCCGCTGCTCCGGCACGTCCGAGTCGGTGTCCTGGCAGTGCAGCTCATCTTGGTCCTCGCTGCCAAAACAAACAGGGCGCTGCTGAGAGAACGGCCGCGGCGTGCAGAGCCCCAGACCCCCCTCCAGACCCCCTCTTCCCCCTGAGCCGAGCCCTGTCACTTCAGGCCTTCCCCAGGTGGCAGAGGGGACCCTGCAGACCCCAGCACGCACTTTGCCACCCTCTGAGGAGTTGGGGGGCTTCTCCCAGCCCCTGTCCCTGTGTGAGGGCCGTGCCCAGGGGCTGGCCCTGCTCCCCCCTCGGAGGGGGGGGGAGGTAGCAGCAGGCAGCTGCTGTCACCGTGCTGCCAACGGGAGGGCAAAACCCAGGCCCAGAACCCCCGTTTACCCCCCATTTACCCTATATTCACCCATTTACCTCACATTCCCCCCATTTACCCCACACTTACCCCTTATTTCCCCCTCATCCCCCCTCATCCCCCCCAATTCCCCCTCACCCATCTCCCCCCCGCCCCCCATTCCCCCCCATAGACCCACGGCACGCCGCCGAGAGACCCCGGGCGGGCAGGAGGGGGTCCCGTCCCTCCGGCCGCCGGCGGGTCCGGCCGCCCGTCCATCCGCCCGCCCGTGCCAGCAGCAGGCCGCTCCCCGAGCCCGGCGGGAAGGCGGCCCCCACGGGGACACGGCGGGGGGGGGGGGGGGGGAAGGACCGGGACGTGGCGGGGGGCACCACTCACCCGCGGCTGCGACGCGCCATGGCGGGGTCGGGCCGGGCCCGGCGGCTCTCGCTTTTACTTTTTTTTCCCCTTTTCCCCCCCTTTTTTTTTTCCTATCTCGCGCCAACCGCGGCCCCCCCCCGCGCGGGGCCGGGCCGCGCCTGCGCGCCGCCGCCTCACAAAGAGGCGCGCGCGGGAGGGCGCCCGCCCGCACCGCTCCCCCCACGCGTGTCCGCGCCCCCGGGCGGGCAGAAACCAAACGGCACCAACCGGGGGGAGCCCGGCCCGTTAATTAATTAATTAGCAGGGGTATAAAATCGTTAGAAGCAAGGGCGGGAGGCGCGGATCGAGGGAGGCTGTGCTCAAGGCAAGTGGCGCTTTGTATTTCCCGGGCGTTCTCCCTGCGGCGGGTTGCTCGAAATGTTTAAGGGCGGAGGGCTTGAGCCGCTCAGAGCAAGTTTCCTCTCTAGGCTGGCCTCTTTAAGGGAAACTTAGGCGCTTTCTGCCTCAGTTCTTAAAGCGGTTGGTGCAGAGGGTGACTTCTGACCGCCCCCGACCCCCCCAGGGGTGGCACGGTCACGCAGTGAGCTGCGCCCTGCCGGGGGCTCAGCGCTGCCCTGACCCCATGAAGTGCCCTTCGCCCCCCAGCCCTGCACCTCCAGCGCAGGGGGAGGCTTACCGAGGCCCCTACACCCATGAAAATGAAGCAAAGAGCGGCACCATGCAGGGTGAAGCTGCCAAAAGGCAGCCCTGGGGGTGCGCCCCCCCAACCCCAGCCTGGTGAGGAGGACGTAGGGCCGGGGTGAGCTGCTCCCCCATGGCCGATGTGGTTACGGACCCTATAAATAGGCCGTGGTGCGGTGGTGTCACACTACGAGGTAAGGACAGGCCGGGTGCCTGCCTGCCCCAACCCACCACAGCTCCTCGCTGGGACCAGGGGATGGGTTTGGCAGTGGCAGCAGAGACGCAGCCCCACGGCTCTCCTGCAACTCTCTAGCAAACGTGAATGCTTCATCCTAACAGGGACACCCGGCAGCAGCAGGACGCCGCACCATGCTGTCCACCAAGAGGCGCAGCACCAGCATCCTGACCGTAAAGGAAATCCTGGAAAATGGGTTTGTGGCGGCAGCCCCTGGGCTTACCCACTCTTCTCCCGTCTGCAGTTACTACACGGACTCCGGTAGTGTCTCGAGACCAAGCACCTGGGAGCTTCTGGTGGACTTAGAGAGCGTGACAAAAGGCAGCTCTCTGTGCGTCCTGAAGCAGCCAGAGGTGCTGGGCAGCTGCGTGAAGGCCGAGCTGCAGAGCCTGACCCAGGGCAGCTCCGACATCAGCCTCGTCTGCTTCTGCAAGACTCCCTATGGCCACGCTGCCTCTGACCTCTCTGGGCTGCCCAGCCAAGCCGGCTGCCTGATGGATGTGGCATCACGCAACACTTCCACACCATGCAAGAAAGAAAAGCACCCCAAGCTGCTGGAGAGCCTGCTTTCGAAGAGCACTGAGCACCTGAGTGACTTGCCAACCCCTGGGAAGCCTCCAGGACCCCGATGGGAGATCTCAGAAATAAAAGCCCCCCTGGATGCCAGCCTGTCCCTTGACACAAGCACCGAGGAGCTGAGGTTACTGGGGTGCTCCAAGCCGGACACACCATCCCTGGAGACCTCTGTCATCATTCCTCTGACCTGGCCCGGCACCTTCAGGAGGCACCCTGCTCTGCCCCACGGGTCTGCCACCCACGAGGCCCAGCTGAGCGATCTCGAGCCTGTCTCTGCGTTTGCGCACCAAGCCCTGTGCTGCTGCTGCCCCTGCTGCCAGGGCTCCAGACCTGAGACGCTGCCATGAGCTGCCCCACCGATGGCTCCGGTGAGTTCTGCGGGGTGCGGGCAGCTCGTGCTGGACAACCAGAGCCACATGGCTGGGGCCGGCTTGCTGGGAGGCACCGAGGTGACACTCGGCATCCCCCAGCTGGAGCCTGATTTTAGGGGAAAGGGCTCGAGGCACTACCTGGTGGCAGCACCCTGAGAGCTGCTGTTGCCGGTACACAGCCTGACTCCCTGTTCCTCCCCAATGGCTGTCTTTTGTATTAATGCAATAAAGATTTGTTTCCTCCTCTGCCTGCTCTCCGGCTCTCTGTGCCCGGCGAGCTCCGCCTGCCCGCCGAGCGCACCCAAACCCCCTCCAACCCTCCCACGCAGCCCGCGGGGCTTGTCCCGGGGCAGGGCGAGGGTCCCGGGCACCGCGAGGGCTCTGGGCCCGGCTCCATCTCTTCCTCCCCCCAGCGGGCCGCGGCCCGGCCGCTTCCCTCCCCGCCCCGAGGCCGGGCCCGGCGGCCGAGGAGGGGCGCGGCGCCTACAACATGGCCGGGCCCGGGGCCGTGCCCGCCCGCCCCCGCCGTTACCTGGCTGCCGGCCCCGGGGGCGGCCGGAGAACGAGGGGAGCAGCGGCCGGGGCCCGGCCCCGCAGCCCGGCCTGGGGCCGGCCGCTGCCCGCGGGGAGCTCGGGCGAGGGAGGCGGCGGGGCTGGGGCTGGGGCTGGGGATCCCTCTTCTGGCACGCGGGGAGAAGCACAGCCCGGCCAGCCCGCAGCTGCAGTGCCCGCACCCGGTCACTTCCACGTCCCCGGGGAAGAAGCGCACCCATCGCCCCCCTTCCAAAGGTGTTCTTGCCCCCACCTTACATGTCCTCTTTTTTTTTCCCTTCTCCACTAGCTGCTTACAGGGGATGTGGAGAATTTCTTGTTAAAACCAGCTTTCCAGGGCATTTAGAGGTTGCTGAAAAACACGATACGCATCCTTCCCTTTTCTTTCAGGGATAAATTAAAGGTGAAGTGATAAACAGTCCATGAGAGTATAGAGAAAAAAGGGAAAAGTAACTTGCACCCAACTTCTCTGAAGCACAGCGATAATTTCATTAATATGTTAAGCCTGTGGGGAGCTGGGTGCTTTAACTTGCCCTTGGCCCAGCTTCACTTCTTGAAAGCCTTCACCTGTTTGAACTCCTTCAACATTCTGTCAATCAGCAAGAGGCGTGTATCACATTTTCATGAGCAAAGCAAGCACTTCTGTTTTCAGAATAACAGTTTAAACACCTCCAGAGGGCCAAAGGGACAGTTTTGAAAGAAGGCAGCTAGCTATTGCCTCTGCACGTTATTTCATGCTAGAGGTTTTGGCCCCACAAAAACCTTCATTCACTGAAAAATTCTGTTCTTCTACTTCACTGTTAGAACAGCACAACAGACAAACAGTAAACAGGGAGCTGCTTGTCTTCTCTGGCTGCTCAGATGACTTTTTTCTAAAAAACATGTTACGACATCAGGAACAGGTGACAAAACAACTCTGAAAAGGGACACAGAGAGAGAATGTATTTACAGTTTGAAGTCTAAACACCAAAGAACAGTACAAACCAGATCTATAATTAGCAAGAAGATCACACAGTTGTTTGGTTCAACTGCAGTCTGTGCCGGTTGACTGGTTGGTATTGATACTGTAGGGGAAAGATAAAGCTTATTATGTAAATCTGTAGCTGGAATGTACAAAGTGCTGCTGTGTGTGAAAAGCACAACCATGTCACTAAAGAAAAATAAATGAAAGAGGAAGAAATGAAAAATTTCAAACATGCTGTTTTGACAAAGGAACATCTGCAAAGTATGCAGAGATACAACCACTTCTGTCAGTATTATATTGGCACATCTCAACTCATCAGTGAATCAGTAGGTGCTTTGGGGAACCTGCTCTAGGAAAGTCTGTACCACGGTGGCATCCAAAACATGAAAGAATGTAAAATGTGTGGGTTTTCAGGGGAAAAAAAGATGTACATATCTTCTGGGAAAAAAAAAAAAAAAAGCAGCTTTGACATTAAAAAACATGGCAGAGCAATACAAGGCAGTCTAACAGAAGTTGCATGGAATGCCTGAGTGGAGGAAAAATTCAAGTTTCACAGTTTGGGTTCAGATTAAATGCAGATTTTTTTTGGATGTCAAAGGGCAATCTCGCAGTGCTGATAGAAAAAAAAACCTCTAGCAACAAAGACATTTGGTATTAATAATATTGACAAGTCTGTTTCTCTCACCACTCGTACCCTTGGCTCTATTTTTGCTGTGCACTGAGTTTCAGCATGGCATTGCCCATTAATTTCACTTGCGTTTCCATTCTTATGCAATACCTGGCTCCGTCTCTGGGAATAATTTTAAGTAAAAATATTCCCAAGTTTTCTGCACAGTGTCACACTTTTGTGATAGTGAGCCATCAAATCTTAAAGTCTTTTTAATCCAAACACTGTCCCTCCTTTTCATGATGTTTTTCCAATCTTGTATGAGGCAGTGATGTGCAGCAATGTCATCACTGCTGAATTTCAAGTCCTCCCCTCCCTTGCAATAAATATTTTCCTCCCACAGTAACAAACCCACCTCCCCTTGGGTGACTTAGGCAGAAAGCCAAAAGGTGACTGCCATGGGGTGTCAGAGCAGCATCTTTTCAGCATCTCCTGAATTTATGGCTGTATTTTCTTCTCCAGTTCACAAGTCAAACCAACAAACTTTCCCCACAGTGCAACTAATGGCTACATGTATGCCAGAAGAACCCACCGTAAGCCCTGCTCCAAAAAATAAATAAAAGAAAGACCAAAACTATGTTCTTAGCACAAGATTTATATATACATATACTACAAAATTACAGTTTCAATAAAGAAGTAGAAAAATAAGGAATTATTTGGAAAGTGATTGTAAAATACAAACACCTCCTCAAAAGGCATTAGCTGTCCAAAGTACCACACAGAACTGATCCAAACATTCAGCGAACTACCAAGACAGTCCAATCAATGCACTGAACACAGAGGTTGAAGAAAGGTGGTAAGCACGTTTGTACTAGGTCTGTCTCAATCTGAGGAAAGCCAGGTCTCAGCTCCCATTCTGGAATCCAGCTTCACTTGTGTCAGTATCATGTTCCTTAGGGAAGGGAAAAGCAGAAACAAAACCAGAAGAATTTAACTATAGAAATTGTATGTAATAATTTGTATACAATAACTGCAACTATAAAAATTCAGATTTTCATATTAAATAGACTATTTGAGAAGCTGGGAATACTTGTTAGCAAAAACATCTGATCTGCCAAACAGAAGCATCAAACTGACGGTGACACAATGCTCCCTGGGCGTAACAAGGCTGCTTTCACATCTACATTGTAGCATTAGCAAGCACTGCAAATCCTGGTGAGGCCACATTGCTTTAGCATACTGCACAATTAAAGGAACTGGATTTAGCTGAAATTACCCAAACTGCACTTGCAGGTATTAATCCCCCAGTTAAAATAAATGAGAGACTTAACAAACTGAGCATTATACATTCTATACAGATGTATACAGACATAAGCGTTCTGGATCAAACTTCACTGGCTCTCTTTATCGTACATCAAATGCCTTAACACACTGCTGTATCGCCTGAGCGTAACAAGCACAGGTGCTACGAAGATGCATCAGCCGCAGTGCTGGCTGATGCTACTAATAATTCACTTGTCATTCTGTTATTAAAAATACCTGATTCAGTTTCTTAAACTCAACCACTTGGAAGAAAATGTGCTCCAATATATTTTTGGCATCTTGCTTCTCCTTTGGGAGTTTACTTGTTACTCCTAGGATATCGCCACATTTTCGTATATAAAACTCCAGGTCATCATCAGTACCTAAAAAAGCATCCCAAGGAAGGAGGCAGTTGAACATCACACATATCCATGCTGCCTGGGGAAAAATATACTAAATACCAATCTCCATTCATTTTTCATATCCTGGGGAATCTTACAAATGTTCAGAGGACTAGCCATGATGTATTTCTGCAGGTAGTACTTTCTCTTCTTGTTTCAAGTTAAGGTGTGTTAAGAATAATCTTAACAGGTACTTACTAACAGTGCGAGATACTGCACTGCTAACTTCAAAAAAACATTCCCCAAAATAACTGAAAAGGAAGCCAGCATCTCTCTAACAGCAGGCCTTCCAAGTCATATGTCTACTTAAATGAGGAAAACAACAGACAGAAAACAAAACTGCACTGCTGCTAACTGATGTTTTCAAGACCAGTAAGCCATGTATCAACTTCCAAGGCTCAGAGCAATCTTGGCCCAGAATTACAACTGTGGATTTCCACGAAACACCTATTTCCCTCCAAAAACTTATATGTAAGTGTGTGTAAACAATCAGTTTGCTCTGCTTACATTTGTTTGTAATCTCTGCAAGACGAGCTTTCTCAGATGAAAAGGTTTCATCCAAGTCAAACAGCTCCAGAGGGGGAGGAGGCAACTCTCTGAAAGCAGGTGGAAAAACCTTGAAGAGAATCAGCACAATTTATTGCCAATTATTTTTCTTATACTTCACAGATCTCTAAGATAACAGTTTTAGACTGGACTTCAAGAAACCTATTATAAAGTCAAAAGCAACTCCAAAGTCCAGAGTACAAAGGTACAACCTTTTGAAAATTCCATTTGCATTTCGTAAAAATAACTGAATATTCCGAAAGAATTTAGTCAGGAGTATGCCAGAGTTATCACCTAGCACCACAACTGGACATACTGCATTTGCACGGTTTGTTTTTAATTTTGTTCCAGGAGATACAGGTGATTCGGTTTAGCATTCAGATAGTCAAGGCACTAAGCAGGCCATAACAACTCACACTGAAACATATCAACATTAATTCTGGTAAGGGTATTTTCTTTTTTATGCAGTCACCACTTATGCCACAAGCGAAACTGTGCAATTAACAGGGCTTACAGGTGCTTAAAAGAGTACTTTATTTCCAAACGAACGCATTTTAAAAAAGCAGCACAAGACACTACTTTCAGTTGCATCCCTGCAGCTGTCAGCATCACAGTAACGTTTCCTCAGTGGCCAAGCCATGATGGAGCCAAAGATGGAGCCATGATGGCAAAAGTCAGATACCTGCATTTTGAGAAAAGTTTGACACTGCAGTAGCTCCTGTTGCTGCCAGCACCAATCTCTGCTGCTAAAAGGTTGGCCAGCCTTTGCTGTTAAAAATATATTTCACTTTCTACTTCCTGAACAGAGGCAGAAGATCGAAGAATAGCAGGACAGACTGGCACCTCCCCTGGCAGCGGTCAGTGCATTGCTTACAATACATTGCTTTCTGAAATGCCACCTTCTGTTTTCACAGTAAAAGGTAAAAGCCAAACCCCAGTGGCTCACAGGACTAGGAGCAGCTAGTTGGCTGAAGGGATTATATATGCAAAGCATTCTGAGCTCTCTAGGAGAGTTAAGCTATGGCACCAGATGCTACATTTCAATTCTTATCAACAGAACTTGAAAAGCATAAATAAGAACTCCTTAAAAGATTTTGCAATGTATTCATCTCCTAAGTCATTGATTATTACTCCAGCATTTCTCTCCCTCTTTTTTTCAAAAGAAATACGGAAATGAGAGTTTTTATATGAAACAAAGACTCTCCATATCCTTTATCAGCACGGAGATTTTACTTACAGCTGGCTGGAGGACAGGTAGTGGAGTCTCAAATTGAGGTTGAATAAGTTGGAGAGGTTCATGCTTCACATTCAGCTGTTCATAAGCTCTGCAGCACAGAAGACGACACAGCGTGACAGGAGAAATAACACACCATCCGTTTCCATTTGCATGCGTTAAAGGCTACAGAAGTTCATTTTTACAAAATACCGGGGCCAACATATTGCACAAAGTAATAGCATAAAACTGGGTTGAATAATTTTTGGAGGACCCCAGAGAACTACGTATCAGTAATAACTGACTTCTAAAACAAACGTATTAGTTAAAACTACGACTGAGAAGACGATAAAGATTGCTGGATATATCAGATGAGGAAAAAGAAGGAAGTCACACTTCTCAGTTCTTCAAACAACTTTTAAAGAGATCAATGTGCATGAGGAAAAAGTAATCCAGTTCAAACAGAGCTGATTGGAGATTTCAAAGAAGTTCTACAGAAAGTCCCTAACCAAAAGCCATTAAAAAATTATTTGTTATGGGATCAGAAGAAACATCTCATCACAAATTCACATCTACTGAAAATGCAACAAATGGAGCAGGAAGAAAGTGTCTGCAAGAACAGACTTTCATGAAATCTGTGTTAAGCCTGCTATTATTCAACGCGTTCATACATGACCTAGATAACATGAGTTATAAGGGACAAAGCTGCTAGTGCTACAAAACTGATAAAACTCAGCAGCAGATAAATCTCAAGCCAGAATTATTGGGAAATGGAAAGGTGAATGAAATCCAGCTTCAGTCAATGCCAAGTAATATGTAAGTGGAAAAACAACTAGCTCCCAGTTATCACTTCAGAAAGTACCCAATGTCACTGCAGGCAGTTCTACTAAAAATATCAGTTCACTGAATCAGCAGTAGTAATAAAAAGGAAAAAAAGAACATCAGAATCTACAGCTAAGAGAAGAAGCAAGAGCAAACCAATGTCATGCTCAAACCTCTGGTATATCCATATTCATAATGCTGCCTACAGATCAGTCTCTTCTGCTCCTTAGCAGACACAGTACACACAAGCAGAAAATGCAGAACACAGAATGCAAAAATAAATAAAAAATTCACAGCTACTGACTTGATAACTGCAGGGAGGGCAGTTGTATCCAGCTGATAAAGGGATGTATCAAACAGCTTTGTGAAGTCTCTTGGGTTCTCATCTCCTTCTTGCAGACAGACTCGCAGTTGTTCAGACAATGCAGCTGTATCTGGGAGCACAGTATAGTCTGAAATCTGAACATACGCACAGACACACACCATTATGATTTAAGAAGAGCAATCCGTTTACATAGCCTCTTTCTAGTTTATACCTCACCTAAAATCTCATCCATAAGTAATTATTTCACTCTTTACCAGTTATGACCCTTTGCAGTGCAGATTACTAGATCAGGAAACTGCAAATTCTGCTGTGTTAGCTGTAGAGCCACTTGCCACATGGATGGAGTGTCTGAACTTCTGTTAATTCTTGTTAAAGTAAAAAAAAGACAGCTTACTACTCAACTGTGCAAGACTTGTTCTTTTTATGCATAAAGAGTATACTTTCTTTTTCATATTTCCAAATAAAAATAACATTTGCATATGCCAGTTAAAAAAAAAAAAAAAAAAAAACTAACCTAAACTAAATTTGATATAAACTAAAGTGCATACTTACTAACCTGGAACAGCAAATAATCTCATAAACAGGAAATTGGGAAGAGCCTTTCACAACTGAAACTGTATGAATAAGCACCAATCTCAGTCTAACACATACATTTTTTCAATTTATATCTTATGCCCAGTCCATCTGTCTACTCAGCCTCATACCTTGAATAAGGGGTGTGTAACAACAACAGTATTCACCTTCTGAATGGCTGTTAGCCATTTCACTCTCAATACATGTTTTGGCAAAAGAGGTGCTGCCGGATTACACTATTATTTACTTCCATGTGATGGATCTCTCTTACCTCAGGGTCCTCCATATCCATGTGGTTTAAATGGATATCTGATGTCGTGAGCCATTGGAAAAGCACATCCTGGGGAAGGGTAAAACTTTAATTTCAGGAAGGTCTGAGTAATCTAAAATAGTACTTAACCATTCCTAATTTCATTTAACAAATACAGTGAAAAAGAAAAAAACGGGTAATAGGTCAAATAATATCTAGGGATAAAATACAAACTTATATATTTACTGAGGGAAGCAATGAGTCATGACAACGAGCATACTTTGTGAGAGATGTATGCTTTCAGGAAAACACCCCACTTACACATAATGTCATACAGTGCACTTTGGAAAGTGCTTTGTGATCGCCACATATCAGGCGCTATATATGCAAAGGTTTATTAATCATAAAGCAATAATCCAGCACTAAAGAAACTATGAAAAATAGATAATAAAAAAGATCTACTGACCATTTTAATAACAATAAAGTGGTGAACAGAAATAGGAGAAGGTTTTCAGAGTCCTATAACGTAAGCTGTGTCTTTAAAAACTCCTCCTGTTACTTGTGCACTGACCAAGTCCCCAGGATGTTAGCACAGGGTCAGAATCTCCGCACTGAATCAATTTCATAGCTGTCTTGCTCTAAGCTTTAAGAGGAACCTGGTAAGCTTGGATTGCTTTAGAACTGCTGTGAAAACTTTTTTTTTTAAACTTACCATGATCTTACCGTTTTCTTCTTTATCTAAATACTGATCACTGAACATGTGGCAAGATCCCAATGCTGCCATCTTTCCACCTTGACTCTATCAACAAAGAATACAATACAGCAAAAAAAAATCCTTCCAAATCATAGTTTTTGAGGCAATTGTTAATGGCATCCAATTACAGAGCAATTTAAAGAAATAAGAGATTTTGGAATAAGTAGTGTCAAAGGCAGTTTCAAACGTGGCAAGCTCAGAGCACAGCATTATTAAAAGAGCATATGCTCTTAAGGCTCATAAAATTACAAAGATTAGAAAGACAACTGGCTGGCAATCAACAAAATCCCAGTATCATCAACAGTAGCTGCAGATAGGTTATTTTTGCAGAAAAAAAACCATTTATTTTCCATGAAGCAAAGAAGAACTAAGTAAATGAATGCAAACCTGAAGGACAATGACACATGCACATGTCAATATAGCACATACGCACATGAGATAATGAGAGAAGAGTTTGGTAATTTCATTATTTCTAATATGAAAATGCAAAATGTTCTGGTGGTTGTATTTTCATTTACCTAATCAAACATGGAAATGCATTCATGAAACACCTTTGGAATTCTTCCCTAACCAGATTATCCCTTAATCCTTCCACATACAAAAAATGGTAAGTGTTCAACAGATGCTCCCTGCGCCAACTGTGAGACTCGCAGCATAACATAACCGTAAAGACCGCTATAATGAGTTTGAAGACACCTCAAACAGAGCTCCAGCCTAACAATTTCTGATGTTTCTTACTCCATGTTTTGCAAACAAAGTTTTAACTTGAATTCCACACGCTTCATCCACAACAGCGTAACTAGACAGCACCCTCTGCTCTTACTTTCCACTCCTTCAGTTTCTGTTGCTGTTCTTTACCGTCTCACTTCTTTGCTCCACGAGATTTTGTTTTCCTTCTGACAAGTTTCTCTGCTCTGCCTGAAAGAGAATCTCTGTCTCTGGCTTCATCTTCGACCCTTTTGTCTACAACTTCCGCAAACTAGACAAGGAAAAATGATGCCATCTATGGTATTTTATTACGGAAAGAACTACCTGCATGATGTGCAATGGTTTCCATTTCAATGATCAACCCATGCAGAAGACCTCTTGGAGGTACAATCAGGTTATGTGGATTTCACTTCCAGACTAATGTAGTTGTTATAATTCTCAGAAGAAAACACTTCTAACACTTCTGAAGTTTTTTTTTTAGAAACACTTCTGAAGTTACGGCTTTACATAACCTAGATGACTTACATTACAAAAAGACAGCTTTTGTACAGTAATGCAAATCATTTCAAGATTATCATGGGTGCAAGGTTAGGTATGAGGCTACAGGCCCATTGGATCTATGTACAAATATTGTCTGTGGAGAGGGATTTTATTTCATCTTCTGACAGCTGCAGATAAAATGCAAGCGGTAAGTGTACTTGTAAATTCACTTCACGCTGCTGTATGGTCTATGATTTACAGGATACATTTCAGCAACAACACGGAAGAATGAATAGAGGCATCCTCAGAAAAAAAAAAAAATCACCTTCCTGCCTAAGATACCAAAAACCACAGTAGTGTTAGCAACTCATCTGCACAGTAGAATGTGTGCTAACAAAATTATATCCAGGAGCAATATTAATTTGTTGTATGCATCAACTACTACTTGTTTTCAAAATTGATTTATTTTTAATAAACTAACAAAAGACAGATCCTCTTCCTTAACTCAGTATTAATGAAACTAATAATCTCATTAAACAGTCACTAAAACTATGAACAAAAACAAAACAATGAAACATTACAGAAGAATTAAAAATTTCCCTCTGGCACCCAAATAAATAAACTGTCTTCCCTAGTGCTCCCAGAAAAAAAAAAATGTGGGGAGCAGGGGCAGAATGCATGGTTGTTTCATGAAGAATCATACCTCATGCTGATAGAAAGCAAGAATAGGCCTGTTGAGCGGGAAGCAGACAGATCCTGTTGACAGAACAGCCACCGCTGGTTTCATCACATTCAACGTGGCACCAAACGGATACACAAAAGTGAGAGCTCTGCAAAGAAATACAAAACATCCTGAAGTACCTGCATGTATCAGGTAGGCTGGACATATTTATAAGACTCAGTTTATCTGCCTAAACTATGCGGTTTAATTGTTCACTGGTGGTAGAATGTCAAAAGCCATGCTTTGAAAAAATCAGATCATTAAAATGACATCTTAGTCTCCTTCTACAGGCATTCCCAGCTTGACAACTCGTCTCACATAACAAAGACTGCTTTTGATTTCTGTTTGCATACTCCTGTATCTGAGAGAAGTGCAGGGCTATTTAACTCATAGACAAATATAAATTCTGACACAAAACTATATTAAATGTTTTTACACTTAGTTTTCCTTGTAAACAACCGTGCAGTTACTTATTAGTCTATAAACCAGCAGCAAAAAAGAATACAAACATATGAAGTTATTTATGGAAAAACTGTATTCTTCTCAATGCCTTCTCACTTCTCTGCAGAATAGAGCAGTACAGACAGAAAGTTAAGAATTATAACAGATGTCTATCTTACCCTGGAGTAAAAGTCTCTAAAAATTGTAGGGTTCCTCTTGTCTACAGCCACAACACCCACTATCTAGAGCTTATTCACATTTATGCTGTTTAATAAAACTCAGCTCTACAGATGAGGGAAACGAAAAAAAAGGATCTGGTCAGGAGAGTAATAATTCACCTCAAAATCTATCACTCCTGCTCCTTAAGTGGCTATCAAGAGTTACTAAACAGTCTCCTTCCTATATATAACCTTGAGGAGCAAGAAACATAAGAGGAGACATAAACACATTAGAAAACCTCAACACAAGTGAAATAAACTCCTGCTAGATTAAGGGTCTGCTAATTGAGTTAGGCTAAATCTTTTCACAGCAGCTACCTGAAAGGAAAACACTTACTGTAAGTCGTGTCCGCTTCCATCTTCATCTGTTGTCTCAAGTGCTGTTTTTCTTGCAGCTTCACTGATTCCCCTACAACATATTGAAGAGCAAAACCTAGTGAACAAACGATGGATTAACAGAGTTCACTGTAAAGGTCCATATAGGCAAAATATTTACCTATTCAAAACTCCATCAGAGATAAGTGCTTCTTTTGGGTGGTGGTACTTGTAATAAACATTTCGTACAACAGCATCTTGAATTAAAAAATAAATAAAAAATAGTAAATTTACATCTTAACTCATCAATATGCCAGACATAGCAATGTAAAATGAGTATAGTTCTTGGCTTCCCTGGATGTTTGCTTCTAACACCACAACACTGGCATGCAGCTCTCAAAAGAATTCAGACCAGCATTCAGATGAGGCTTCACTACCATTTCCTTTTGCACTTAAAGGTTTAGAACAGGAATATATTTGTTAAGTTCAAATAAAAATATGAAAAATAAACATCTCCATGTCTTCCACATTTCTACAGATAAAAAAAAAAGATCAAATTAAAAGAATACGTATCAAGTTTATCAAGTTCAAATTATTTTTTAATCTCTCTTCCAAAAGCATGAGGTTGTACTGGGTCTGGCTGGGATGTTAACTTTCCCTGCAGCAGCCCATACAGTGCTGCGCTCTGCACTTGTAGCTAGAACAGCAGTGGTATCACACCGGTGTTGTGTCTGCTGCTGAGAAGTGCTGGCACAGCATCAGGACTCTCTCTGACCCTCCTAGGGGGTGGGCAGAAAGTGAGAAAGAAACATCAGCAGGGCAGCTGACCTAAACCAACCAAAGGGATATTCCATACCATATGATGTCACACTCAGCAATAAAAGGTGGAAAAAGGAAGAAGAGGGGAGGGGTGGGCTCTCGTTGCGAAAACGTCTGTCCTCCTCCTGAACACTGGCTACGTGTGTTGAGGCCCTGCTTCAAGGACGTGGTCAAGCACTGCTCATTTGTGGGAAGTAGAGAGTAATTTCTTTCCTCTGCACTTCCACATAGCCTTTACTTGTTTTGTTTAGTTATTCCCTTTCCCCCTCCCTCTTCCCCTTTCCCTTTTTTTTCCCTTTAGTTGAATTGTTTAATTAATAATATTTCCTTAATAATATATATATTTATTATTTTTTTTTCCTCTTTAATTAAATCATCCTTATCTCAACCCCGTGAGTTGTTCTTTCCTTTACTTCTTCCCCTCCTCATCTGAGGAGGGGGAGTGAGAGAGCGGTTGTGGTGTTCAACTGCCTAGCACGGTAAAACCACCACAGAAGCCCATAGGGTTGATTCAAAAAAATAAAAATAATTTTAAAAAAAAAACAGTCTAAGGGTCCAAATACCACCAAAAAGCCTAAAAATACTTCATGAACACTGAGACACACAGCTGATTTATATACTTTGGCTGTACAAAACCTAAGAAATGGCATTTTACTAGTCTGCTAAAGGAAAGTGCCACTGTTGATTTAGGGTGAGCATGGAGTGATTCAACTCATTAAAATGCGTGGAAACAAATTTCTAAAGTGAAAGGCCTTTTAACCAATAAATATCATTAGTAGTAATTTTATTTTAGTGAATACCATCCAAGCTGTCAAATATGGCAAAGGCACAGAGATGGCTGATATGCTATCAGGCCACTTGTTGCTGTCAAGTTTCCACATCCATGCAAAGCTCTTGGTGTGCTTCACTATGAGGCTTCCATGCACATCCAGATTTCAGGAGACAGTATCTCAAAAATGTACAAAAACATACTTTGTGAGAGGGATCTGCAAGGCTACGAAGACTGAACCTGCCCTTTTGATTTTGCTGAAAATGTAAGAATAAAAGGTATCAGTAAGCCCCATTACCATTATTGAAAATGATTCCATATTCTTCTAACAAAAAGTTAATATTTGTGCCAGATCGGGACTCTCCACCTTCTCTTAGCATCACCAGGATGGCTCCACCATCCTCCAGGAATTTCTTCAGAACCAAAAACTAAAAGACAACAAACATCCAGAAAAACATACATGAAAGAAGCTAAAAGCAAGACTGCAAGAAGTTGTACTGAGATGAAGGAAGACAAATGATTCTATTTGCAATGAACTTGAACAATCCTACAAGAAAAGCATTCAAATCTTAATTTGTGTAAATTCGTAAAAAGTAATAATATTGTAAAGTCTTCTTTACTGTTATCTTCTATTTCACATTAAGCCAATCTTAAATACAACAAACTTGCTAACGATCACTGACTTCTTACCTCAGCAGCACTGAACTTTTCTCGTGGGCCAGCCGTTATCCACAGTTTTACCCCGAACAGTTTCTCAGATGTGATCTCATCTTTTAAGCTATGGATAGATCAGTAAGAAAGCACGTCATCTGGGGATGCGCCCTGAACCACTTATTTTTTTTTTAAAGGATCAGCAAACAAACATAAAGCAAATTACTTCAGTCGCTTCACATCCACACCTTGGTTTAAAGTTGATACCTCGAATGACAATAATCCTGAGAAATTTGACCCCATCAAATCGCAAAGAGCCTCTGAAGATATACTCTTTTCTTGATGCAGAACTGGTGCAAACTGCCACAGCTGCTATCAAAATCTGTACCGAGTAGGTCTCCTCCTTTTTCCTTTTCCCTCTGGACTTACTCTGTCGTGCACAGGCGATAACCACATACGGGGGGGGGGGGGGGGGGCCGCGCTTTTTCTTTTTATCTCAACCTCTAAAACGTGCATTTGCGAATCCCCGGGGAAGCTGAGGGCTCCTTTCCACGGCCGGGATACCCGGGAGCTCCACACAGAGCCAGCTGGGCGCTGGGTGCGGCCGCAAAGCTCCCGTCACAGCCTGCCGCCAGCGCAGGCAGCGGGCACCGGGCTGCGAGGCGCACTCGGGAGGAGACCCACGGCCGGAGGAGACCCTCGGTGGGCCCCACCAGGGCCGTCCCCGGCGGCGGCCCCGCCGCCCTCACCTCAGGATCCTCCAGTTCCCCCGCAGCCTTTTGCGCCAGGCCTTGTAGCTGCCGGTGAGAGTGAAAGCCTCCCCCTTGGACGCGTTGAAGACGATGGCGTTCCGCGGGCCCTTCTCCATACGGCCAAGCTGCGGGAAGGCCGGGAGGAGCGGCCGGGAGCAGCGGCCGAGCGGAGCCACCCTGCGCGCCCCGCCGCCCAGGGCAGGGGCAGGAGCCGGAGCCGCAGCGGGGCCGCCCCAGGCCCTGCCGTTCCCCGCCGCCCAGCAACGCGCACGCGCCGCCCCCCCCCTCCGCGCTGGGGGTCGTTGCGGTGGTTTGCTCCGTTCCCAGGAAACCAGGCGGCGGGGCCGTACCATTGCGGCGGGCCGGGGGGAGCCGCGAGCCGCCCCGCCGCCCGCTGAGGGGAGCCCTGGCGCCGGGCAAGCCGGGATGCCGAGCCTGCCCCGTCAGGGAGGGTTGCGCACCCCTCAGAGGCTCCCCCCCCCCGAGCCCAAATAAGGACTTTTAATTAAAAATTAATCGCTCCACAGCACCCCCACACCTGCCTCCCTCCTCTCCTCATGCATTTGTTTACACACAGGCCCAAGAGAGGGAAACACATCAGTGTATGCACTTTAATATAAACCATGTCATTTTTCTAATGACTCCAGCATGTACAAGATAGAGGCTGGTAATTAAAAAAAAAAAAAACCTTCCAGGACAAGCTTCCCAACAGTGTGAGCATTACCCCAGTTTTAGAAATGCCCTTGTTTATCCACGTGTTGTACATTAGGTAAAATTTCTTATCCCCTTTTTCCTCCCCACAGCAACACAAAGGCTTGGAGAGAAAAAAAGAAAAGAATAGGAAGTGACATTCAATAAGTACACCAGCATTTAAATTAAGGCAGAATAAATAACTCTTCTATATATATGATCAACTGTGACAGGCATTTTCAGAGGATGCCGGGAGCGTGGAAGCCAGTGTTGCGGAGAGGGGAGAAGCAGCTCTCCACCATGCAGCACCCACTGCCCCATGCTCCCCCTGCCCATTTCAGTGTTCGTGTTCCTCAGGAGAAGTCAAGCACACACTGTGAAAGGATTCCCACCCTCCACTCCCCCCTACCAAATCAATTTTTATCTGGGATTTTTACATACAGCACCCCAATCCTGGATCAGAGGAAGAGCCCGTGATCATTGGCAAGAACTGGCTCCTAGGAAAGGCTACGGCCCACTTCAGACTTCACAGACCTGTAAGCCACCTTTGGAGCAGTAAAAGATGAACAGCGTCTGAGCCCAGGATGAGGAAATGGCTTCCTTCCACAAGTAGCAGTACTCATCCCATGTGCTGTGGCAGCTCTGCTTCTTCAGCAGCACCCACTGAATCCTGCATTTCTGCTCTAGAGCATTAAAATCTAATGCAGGCCTCTGCTGCTACCAGATTTTTAATGGCTTACGTGGCAGACTCGCTGAACTACCCCAGTTTAACTCCAGCCTGGCCACTACCAACCAGACTACTTTTTCCCCAACCACTTAAATAAGCACGTCCACTTGAAGGAAGCCACTGCTGTGTGTAGGGTGAAGAGTTTCCCTTTGTTATGGGAAAGCAAAGCAGTCATACATAGCTAGGCAGCATTAGTTCCACACACACATATGGCTGTGATGTGAATGATGATACATACCTTAACCATAAACACAACCACAGTGAACACAATCCTGCCAAGTAGTACAAGACACTCAGGAGAAAGTAATAACAACTGCTGTCCCACTTTCCCTGCCAGGGAAACACACATATGGAAGGAAATCCAAACAGCACAAATTAAGAGCTCTGTTCCCTCCCAGCCAGTTAGTGTATTAGTGCCCCTTCCCATAAACCATGAGCAAAGGACAGTGGCATTCCTTTCAAAAAGGAAAAAAAAAACAAACAAAAAAAAAAAAACACATAAAACCCATTCAGTTAAAATCTGGCTTCTCAAAGCCTTTATAAAACTTAGAAGTCCTCTTCAGTTGGTGCATAAGAAAATCCTAAAAAAGCATCTGAGGCACTGGAGCTGCTGGCTGCTAAGTCAGGCGTGTGGGTGATGGAGGCAGAGATCGCTTCTTGGGTGAACTCTGGATCGAAGTGTCGCAGATCAGCTGGACCAGCCTAAACCAAGGAGCAGAGAGGCACATCATTTTGAGTGATCAGACCCCAACCACCTACTTGTATGAAATCTAACACAGCTGCTCTTCCAAAGTCACCACCACTGCATTTGCGGTGCATAACCTACATTTCAGCATCCCTCAGTGTTGATGTAAGAAGAGTGCCTCACACTTCACAGGCCCAATTCCTTTTGTATTTAAAGTAGGTACCAAAAGAAATACCCACTTACCACATTGGGGTTGAATGGAGGGGTAATCCTCTTGTTGTACAAGTCATCCCAGTTTATTGGGCTGAAGAATACATGGTTCTTTATCTCAAGCTGTATAGAAAGAGGGGAGGGAGTGTCAGTCTATAAACCTTTCTTTTCCAGCAACTGCCAACTGGTTTCATAGAAGTAAGTTTTGGAAACAAGATTTGGAGCTAACGTGTCCACATAGGACCAATGTAACAAGTCCTTAATGCCTGAGGGTCATAGCCCTGTAATTCCTTGAAGGGATGATACCATCACATGTCATGTCCTAGCTTGCCACCACATCTGGAACCACAGTATTTCCCTTTGGAAAGGAGTCAGCCTCACATGCCCCCTTTCGGGGGGCTGGAAATTGATCAACCTGCATAGAAAGCTTTTCCCAAGGCAGAGCTGTTAGCATGAAACAGACTCAATAGAAAGGCTTCCTATCCATCCTCCCCTCAGTCACAAAAGAGGCCACCTACAAAGTCTGTTTTGGCACCCAGCCTCCTCTTCTGGTCCTTATGGAGAAGTCCCTGGAGGATGTCACAAGCTGCCACAGTCTTGCTTCCTTGGATCTGGAGTGGCTTGTGCAGAATGTTGTCATACATCTGAGACACATCCCGACTATAAAAAGGCGGCTAATATGAAAGAGAAGCAGCCAGATAAAATACAACCATAAGGAACCACAAAGGACAGGTCCAAATGAGTCCCACAGGGAGAAGATGGAAACCTGCCATCTAGCTGTTGGATATGGGCAATGGTATGATTGAACCAGGTAATTTCATTCAGAATTCAGTTGTCCGTATCAGGTACCATAGGCACACCAGGCTGATGTCACATCATAAGGCTTGAAAAATAAGTTCTTAAGATCTCTACCACATAGAAAAAAAGTGGACAGTTCCCAAACTTACCAGTCCAAAGAGCATCTCATAGAGGACAGCTCCCAGGCACCACCAGTCTACTGTCCTGTCATACGGCTGCTTCTTTAACACCTCGGGAGCTAAGTACTGGGGAGAGTCAGGAGTAAATATTGGGGTCAAATTATAAAGGAAGGGCTTTGCTTTCATAAGCATACAAACCTGCTTGCAGTTCACATTAGTCATACACACTAGGAAGCACACAAGTGCACTGCATCTCCTACTAGGCTGTGATAGACTCTCCAAATCCCTCAAACCGTGTTCAAAAGGCACCTACCTCCCACAGCCACAAGAGTTTTCTGGGTTGGAGTGCTCCTTTCCTAGGAAGGACTTGTACAAGGATTGGCCATTCACCCCAGCTCAACCAGCAAACCTGTCCTACACTGATATATTACATTTGTAACGGGCTCATGTAGTTTTGAGCAATGTGCAATTTTCAGACCCAGTAGGTTTGTCCAAAGCAGTGACATTACTGATAACCACTGACCCGCAGAGCGAGCAGCACATCAAGCCTGCTCTCCTGCATTAGTCCAAGTGCTATCAGGCTCCCTATCTGAGGCAGGAAAAAAACAAACAAAGCTCAGACAGTCCCCCTTGGTTCATGCTGTACTATTGTATAAGTTTGTCCCAACTGTAAACCAAGGTCTGCCACCAGCAAACCCCTGCCCCTTCTACTGAGCTTGAATACCTGTCTCGATTACAGACCCTTCAAGACATATGAAGGGCAGCAGGACTGGGATAATACCTAGAGCAAACTGCTGCCAGAATCCCCAGCTCAGTAAGGAGCAGGAAAAAGTTCCTCCCAGAAAGGGGACATCCCCCACAGCCAGATCCTCAACTCAAGATATGAGATTTTTGCAGCTCCTGGGTACCCAGGACACACCAAAGGGTACAGCAAGGCCTGTGTGTGTCAGTACCAGCATGTTCCATGTTCTGCAGCTCTGGGTATCGGTGCAGGTAAGCAGCCTGCTTGCAGCTGCCACAGGCCAGGCTCCCAGGGTCAAGGTCATCTCCACAACCACCTGGAGCAGCCCTGGTGCCATTCCAAGAGCAGGGATCCCTGCCCTGATAATGCAGCAACTTTAGAGTACTAGTCAGCCATTAGAAGTAGAACAGTCCCTGCTGAGTAGGAAAGATCTCATCTCCACTCCAGCTTCAGGCTGACAGCCTCAGGAACTGAGGGCTGGCCAGCTCCCACAGCTCATGTTTTCACAGATGCTGAGCAGGCTCTGGCTCTTTATGGGACCAGAAGGCTTTCAGCCCCCAGGTCACAGGGAACCTGGGGCACAGGCCATACCTCAGGAGTGCCACAAAATGTGGAAGTAGTCTCCTCTTGCTCCATTCCTTCTTTGCAGAGTCCGAAGTCTGTCAATACTATATGGCCCTGAGAAGAGAGGAATTTCAGCCCAGCCCACTCTTTCTAAAAAAAGAAACAGCATTTCCAAGCACCGGCCTTAACACTGCATCTAATGAATGAACCAGGGCACCAAAATATATATCTCCCCTCCCTCACCTTCTGGGCATCCAACCATGCAAATACCTGAGCCTGTAGAGAATACATAAAATAAGTCCAGACTTTTCCCTATACAGGTTTCTCTACAGCTACATAGCTGGAGAGACATTCGGCACTGCTGTGCTTTGACACTGCTTTATCCCAGAGCATATCCAGTTTGCATAGGGTCACCACCAGAGAAGCAGTGACTTGCTCCTAGCACCCAAGTCCCAGACCCCACAAACCAGGTCCTAGCTCCTGGGTACAGGCAGAGATGTGTGCAGCTGTGCGGGGGGAATGCTCGCTCCCAGCCACAAGATCTGCACAGAAACGCAGTGGTACATACACACAAGACCCATGCAGTGGAGAAATAGCTTGGCTTGCAGGACTGTAGCCCTCTGCTTGATCCAAACACTTAAAAACAAAAGGAAGGCAGCATGAGAGCTGAACATACCTGGCAATCCAGAAGGATGTTCTCAGGTTTTAAATCCCTGCAAGACAAGAAGGGCTGTTTGAGCACATTTGGCTAGATGTTCAGAAAAGCCTGATCTGATACAGCATCAGCTGAGAACAGGAGCTACCAAGACTTCGCAGTGCATCTCACCAGGACCTTCCCACAGTGCAGCCTCCCATCACTGTTGGGTATTAACATACACATGTTAACACTGGAAGGCTGCTCTCATCACGCAGGGTCAGCTGTTAGCCTGTATTTCTGCGTTCATGCAGAAGCTGTCACTGAGTTTCTTACTTCTTTAAGAAGGTGTATTGTAGAGATTTTCACCCAACCATTTTCTCTCCTCCCCACTATTGGTCTAGAAGTGCTTACTGCCCAGCAGGCCCAGTGCAGCCAGCACACCTCTTGCAGGGTAAAACACCAGCAGCACACCCTTTTGTCAGATAGGAAACTTCAGCAACCCCAGTCCTGGCATTCGCACAGTTCCAAGACCTCCTTTCCCCTTGCAGCCCTGCATTCAGCCTGGCTGGCAGACTCACCGCCCCTGTGCTCCCCAGCCGGGGCACGCGCCTCACCTGTAGATGATGTTTAAGGAATGCAGGTACCCAATTGCACTGGCAACTTCCGCGGCATAGAATCGTGCCCGGGGTTCACGGAAGCAGCGCTCTCTTTGCAAGTGGAAGAAGAGCTAAAAATAAATGAGAGGGTAGTTCATGTCTTCTCTAGAAGCTGAAGGGTATCTGGAGCAAGCCTGGAAGCCAGCTGCTCAAGTGAAAACTGATTTGCAGGAAGTGGCACATGAACAGCACCAAATAAGGCCACAAGATCTGGGCTTATTTAGCTCTCTAAGCACCTTTCATGAAACTGCTTCATTTGCCCTCTTCTTATATCAGCACCTCACTGAAGAACACTTTGCCCCAAACCTGGCCATCTCCTGGTCTAGTTAAGACTCTTTGCTTGCTACAAAGAGTGTTACAGCTGTACTGGGGCCATGAAGAGCGGTACCTGCGCAGAGCTGAACCTCCCAGGGACCCCTGTATGGATTAGGGCCCCCTATATAAACAAGACATCCATGTTAACAGCATCTCCCAGCCACTTTCTGGTAGCACAGAAAGAGGCAGCTGTGGAGAGCAGCTTTTGCAGGTCAGAAAGAGAAGCCTGACACAGTGCAGTGGCATCACCTAAGCACAAGGCTGGCGTCTAGAGCTGGGCCACAAGTGGGTTTGCCATGAAGATCACCAACATCAGCATTTCCCACGTTCTCCAGGGGATAATAAAATGCCCCTAACACTTTTCTCAGCATCCTTGCCATGGAAATTAGTTGGCACAGGTCCTATTCATCAACATCTTCACTTTGCTTATAAGTGAGGTAAGTTGTACTACTCCTAGCTAGAGCTTTCCGGCAAAGTAACGTTGTGCTTCAACATCATTATCTTCTGACAAGAAACAGCTTTATGCAGTAAAGCAGAATGCCTAGGAAGGACCACACAGAAGATTAAAAATGAAACTTGTACTCACCTCTCCCCCGTTTACATAGTCAAGGACAAAGTAAAGCTTCTCCGAGGTCTGGAAGGAGTAATGGAGTCCCACAAGGAAGGGGTGCTCGACATTTTTCAGGAGCACATTGCGTTCTGCCATGATGTGGTTTTGCTAGCAAAAAGCATGCAAGGCATTAGATTTTCAGGCAAAACTCCAGTCCAGCCTGCTGCACAGGCTCACCCCTGTTTTTGAAAGAAGCTGAGAGCCCTATGGATCATCTCCAGCCCCAGGAAAGGAAGCACTCTGCTCTCAGCTGGATTCATCTCAGTCCTTTCTCCATATTCCCAAGGCACAGAGAAATCCATGGTTAACATGGGAGCTGTCTACATGAATGCTTGCCTCAATTACATTACCAGGATTGCTCACACATGGACCACTGCCTGTGGAAGCAGCTGGGGATAGCAGACATACCTCCTTTTTCTTCAGGATAGTTTTCTTATGCAAGACTTTGACAGCATAAAAAGTCCCATCACACTTGCGTTTGGCCAGGAGAACCTGGAACAGAGTCACAGACACAGGTTTGAGTCTCATCTTCTGCCACTGTTAGCATTTCTTCACCAGCTGAACACTCTTGTCAGTGATTATACTGAGACTACGACTTTGGAGGGTCAAGTACAAAGGTTTAAAGCCCAGGCTCTAGCCCACTGGCTCCCCACACTCTGGACTTTCACACTGCCAGAAAGAGGTACGCAGCATCCCTGAATATCTCTTACACACCCAAAAAAAAAGTGGCTTGGGAGCATTCAGAGACTCATTTAAAGGTGATCATTACCATTTTACAAAGCACAGCTTTGTCTAGGCATCCTGTATTAACTGAAAGCATCTGAGACTTTAAAAACAACAAGTACTGCTCGTCACCATCACCACCTTGAGCATGAAACCCCCCCATGCTTCTTTCTAGAGGTATGGCAGAACAGCTCCAAGTACAAATGGACAATGAAAACCTCTCAGGTCCTATCTGGTCTCAGTCCCACTCTGAACATGGCCACGTTCCTTGGGAGAGGTGCAAGTGAAGGACAAATTCCTTCAGCTAGGACTTCTCCCAAGCTGCCCACAGACAGCTCCAGCCCACCAGCACAAACCCACTTACCTTTCCAAAGCTTCCTTTGCCAATAACCTTCAGGAAGTCAAAGTCTGTTGGCTTGGCACTGTTGAGCAAGAGCGAAGCAAGTTAATGTTTCTGGGAGAAAAAACATGCAACAGCAACACTTCTATGGGAGCAGTGGTCCTTCTGGGAAACAGGAGCTTTTGTGAAAGGGATTAAAGGGCACTGGGCAGGTGATCCTCACTGCCAGCCAGCTGGGGATTCACACCGCGTATGCCAGTGCACTGAGGAAAGGACAAGGAACCCTCTGCAACCCACCTGCTAAGACAGTTTATCTCCATTTCTAAAGAGAAAGTTAGTGAGGGAGCAAACAAATAAGAAAAGTCTTCCCCTAGTATCCCTCAGAAGAGAGGGATGGGACAGAGGACTCAAGAACAATTATAATGCAAGGGTGACCTGCAGCTGGATGTCTGGGAAGGCAGCACGTTGGTGTTACACACAGGGTTAAAGGCTGAGTTAACGCAGTTGTTCATGCCTCCGTGACCACCACCCACCCGAGGCACAGGAGCTGACTGCCTTCCCCTGCCAGATCTCTTTGCAGCAAGCTCCACACCCTACCTGGCTCCTGCAGGGAGCTTACTTTGGGTTAGCAGAAGGTCCGAGGTTGATGTTGTCAGTTGGCGTTGGAGGCTGGAGAGGAGGACAGTGGTGTTTGGTATTAGTCACAAGGAGCACACTGCTGGTGGTGTTTGCCTGGCCTCAGCACAGCATCCCCCACCCTCAACAAACACCCATCAGTGAGAGATGGGATGGGTGCTTTGGTAAACCAAGTGAGGGGAAAGGGAGGACAGAACTATGCACTACAGCAGTATCACAGCCTCCCTCTTCCAGTGAGGAGTTCGGTACCTACGCAGACATGCACATAAGCCTTCCTCCTGTCCCCAGTCCCCAGGAATCTCCCTCTCCCCATACGCTGGGAGCATTACGCCTTTCCCAAAATCTGTATAGGACCTCTTCTACTTTTTCTCCACCCAGCATCACGCACAGGGACGATAGAGCACCTCCCAGCATGCTGACACAGGCTCTCCTCCTTGCCACAGGGCCAGCCCCTCTTCATCCCACCGAGGATGACTTGCCAGCTCAGACCCACGATCTCACCTGAGCGCTGGTGTCTGGGCTCCGGGAACGATCCATTAAAAAAGCAACTCGTTCAGCACTGGGGGAGAGAACAGCAAGGAAGTATTGACAACAAAAACTTTTTTTTTTTAAAAAAAAAAAAAAAGCAGCTGCCCACCATTAATCTACCAGGGACCAGTGCACACACCCCCTATCAGAGCTCCCCAGATATCCCCCCAGCAGCACTGCTGCCCCCAGGGGTAGGGGCAGGTGTGCTGGGAGGCCGGGGACATGGGGCACACCGGGCATGCCAACAGGAGGTGGGGGAGAAAAGCTTCTTGGGTTCATGGGGGCTTCAAACAAGCACAGCCTTCCCAAATGCCATGCTCAGGGCACTGATATGTGAAGCCAAGCAGAGCACCAGCAGCAGCACGGGATCAGGGCTGGATGGGGCTGCAGCCCTCCAGGCAGGACCAGACCCACCAGCAGCATCCCAGGCACCAACCCCACCGTGCAGGGATGCTGCGGCCCTCAGCCCCACAGCCCACACAGGGCAGCTCGGGGCTGTCAAATTGCAGAAAAAAAGGGTCTGGGGCTTCAACAGCTCTTGTTGGCTCAGACCTGCCCTGCATGAGCACCGCTGGGTCCTGCCACCCCAGCGATTCCCCTCGGTTTTAAGGCTTCCCCCACAGCCCTTGCAAAATCCCAGATTAAACAGATGTCAGAGAGAGAGGGAAGGAGGAGAACAGTTCTGTTCCCTTCTCCCCTGCCCCAGAGAGCTTTGTCCATCCCCCCAAGGCCCCACCAACCTCCAAGACCCCACAGAGAGGCCCTGTAGGCTCCTATCCCCCTGTGCCTCAGCCTCCCTGGTACAAAAGGGGCCCTGAAGACCCCACCGCCCCCCCCAGGGTCTCACCTGCGAGCAATGCCCCTCACTACCCCCACACACAGATCCACGGCCATCCCAGAGCCCCCCGACCCTGCAGCAGGGGGGACACGGCCGGAGACGCCGGGTGGCAGCGGGCGCTGGCGGCCGCCCCGGGGACAGCCCACATCTGGCCCGTGCCAGCCAGCTCCATCCACCGCCGGGCTGGGCGTTGTGGGGCTGGGCTTTTAAAGGGCTCTCAGCCCCCCCCAGGGGCTTCAGTACTCACTACGAGCAGAGCCTGGAGCCGGACGCCTTGATGGTTTGTCCTATCCTCTCGCGGCCGTGCTTTATAAGTTCTGCGGGGAAAGTTGGAGAAGCAGAGCCGATCAGCTGGCGGCGCGAGCACGAGCACACAGAGGCACGTTTGTTCTTCACTGACCTTGCTCCTCTCTCCACAGCCACCCTCCTCCCCCTTCCACCCACATTCTGAAATACCCAGGGAGTTATAGGAACCAGGACGGCTCCCCTCCCGCCCCCACAGCTCAGCAGGGCAGGAGCCCCAACGCAGGCACCCTCTGCCAGGGCAGGGAGGGGACTCGGGCTCCAGCACCGCCACCAAGCCTCTGCCAGCCGCCCCGAGTCCCCAGGAGGGACAAGGGGAGCGCTCACAAGGACGATGCTGTGCTGGGGTACGTCACACGCTTGGCACATCCACTGCCCCTTTCATTCAGGACCGGGTAATTAGGGACATGAATGAGACCTTTCAGGGCCCCGCCGGAGGTGAACCAGCACACACATCGCGATGAGCGGCCCAAGGACGCGCAGCCAGAGCCAGCACCGGGATTCCCACCGAGGAGCATCCCCGCAGGCTGCTGCCACCACCCATCATCATCACCTCCAAGGAAGAGCAAAGCCCCGAGCCCACCGCACAGAGCGAGTGGAACAGCCTCGGGAGCACAACCTGAGCCGGGGAGTTCCTTGTTTTGGTTAGCAGAGATAGCAGAAATATTCAAAGGCTTGTTTGCCCTCTGGCTCAGCCCTAGTTTTGATTCTGGAGGGAAGGAAAGATTCAAAACATCCACAGAAACACACGCTTTTCCAGCGGCACAGGACCGGTGAGGAACCAGCCAGGCTGTGGCTTCAGAGTTCCGGAACAAGCATGGAAAGCTGGGATTTGAAGAAAAACCCAGCAGCCATTCAGCTTCCATCAGCCCGGTCAGTGGCACGCTGACCTTGCCTGATACCTCACCCCACAGCAGCTGGGAGGGCTCGTCCCACAGGCACCCCCAGAGGGACAGCACCCAGACAGGTCAAGCCCCATCTCCTCCCACCGGGCAGAGTCCTCCTTTCCCTGGCCGTTTGCCTGGATCACCGAGGTCCGCTGAAGGTCACCCGAGCTGGGGGCTGCATCTGTCCCACGCTGCTGGGCAGGCTGGCCAGCTCTCACAGCACAGGGGCGAGGTAACCCAAGGCTCAGTGCCTGGCGAGAGGCGAGCAGCACGCATGTGGAACGAGCCCCCAGCTGCAAACGGCAGCAGGCTGAGGGTGATGCAGTGAGGTCTCCCAGTCCCCGTGTAGAGCAGCCCAGCCAAGCCCACCCAGCTCAGCTCTTCACTCCTAGTGCGTGCCCGCAGCTCTACCAGCTGATGCAGCCTGCTCTCGCCAGATCTGAACCCCCACAAGCCTGTTTTTAACCCAGAATCAGCTTAGACACCTCTCCGATCCCAGACTCGGGGAGGAAAGTCGCTCCTTTCCGGCACAGGTGGACATTTTGCAGCCTGGGTGTCTTGGAGAGCACGTGGGCAAGCCCTTGGAACACATCCGTTCACCTCAGAGGCATCTGCTGGCAGTGCAGGATGCAGGACAAGCCCCCAGCTGCCCTGAGGGGCTCGCACAGCACTGCTCTGGTGAGGTCTCCAGGACCACAACGAGGCAGAAGCGTTTCTGCTGAACAACGGCCGGGAGCTCTGCCGGGGCCACAGCCATGCGCTCTCCCCTCCCCAGGCTGCTCCTTTGCTGCCCAGGGTCAGCAGGGGCTTGTGGAGCACCTTCACCTGCAGTACTCTCCAACCAGGCTGTCTCATGAAGCATCTGCTCTGAGACAAGAGCCTCTCTCTGCAAAGCACACGCCACAGCTTCAGGACACTGATATCCCCATCCTGCAGCACCTTTGATTCAGGCTCTGAGCCTTCTTGCCCAGCCTGAGCGTACCTACAAAGCCAGGCTGGCTTAAACCTCCCGAGCAGTCAGAAGCTAGACAGGCTTTTCCTTATCACTAACAAATCCTACACCCCCTGAAGCACAAAGATTCTCCAAGCGCACACATGCGGAACAACAGAGGCAGAACTAGGTCAGGAAAACACACCGAGCTCATGGTTATCCATGCCCGGCTGCACCCCTCGGTGTGCCTGCTGGGGCACAGGGATGCTCCAGGCACGGCCAGGGCCACTGACAGCACCAGCAAGTGAGTCTTTAAGAGTTTCACAGCGTGATGTGACTGTTACACCCCGGGAACACCAGCTGCTGCACCCCACACCCCTCCTCGCAGGGCTTCACCCCAACACACCACCCGGGGCACGCCGCAGAGCTGCTACTTACAAGCCGGAGCAGTTACCGCAGCTCAGTCTCCCCCCAGGAACATCCCTCAGCAACGTACGCTTCCTTCCCAGCACGGCAGAAGCAGCTCCCTCTTCCTCCAACAGTTCTGCCAGCGGTGACCCACATTCCCATGCCAGCCCAGCGATATTTGCTACAAACACATTACTAATGCAACGCGCACCTCGCCGAGCAGCAACCTCATAGACTCGTCATGTGCGGGCTGCCTCCCACCCTCTTCCTGATGTCACTGCTCCCCACCTAACCTAGATTGCAAATCCCCCCCAAAGCGAGCTCCTCGTCCTCTCCAGTGCCGGGGTTGGCAGCAGGCGAGGCAGGGCCGGCCCCAGGACAGCAGGGTGGAAGGGGCTCGGGGCTCACAGGGGAGCACCTTGGGGAGCCGGCAGCTCCCAGCCTACGTGCACAGCATAGGGGGGGGATGCCCCAGTTTCAGCTCGGAGAAGGAGCACAGGGGGAGGTGGGAGAGGAGGACTTCTGCAAACACATGCTTCTGCTGGCAGGGAAAGCGCTCAAGCTACAGAGCTGCGAGCTCCAGGCCTGCACTGAGCTCCACCTTTGCTCCCATTGAGATAGCACAAAAAGCCCAGGAAGAGGTCAGGAAGGACTTTAAGATCTTCCTCACCTGGGGAAGCTTCCCAAGCTGTCCCTGCAGAGCTCCCAGCTTTCTCCTGGGGACCCCATCCCCTGCACCCAAGGGGCACCGCAGAGCGGCCCCAGCAGGCTGGGCCCACACAGAGCTCTCTGGGTTTTAGGGGAAGAGCCACATGCAAACATGGAAAGCCATTTGTAAGCCTGGAAAAACAGCAGGTAGCTAAAGCCTGCAGCACTGTGCACAGAAATAAGTACCTGTGAGAACAAAAAACAAAGCCTCAAACACGCACCTGGGAGTGTATCTACCAGCGGAGCCCGTGTCGGGAGGCACTGGAAGCAGCCCACAGCAGATGAGCACAGACACCCCTCACTCCCTGTGCTCCCCATCCTCGTCCCTGCCTGCCAGCGGCTGCCCCACCAGCCCAGCAGCTCTGGGCTTTCTCCAAAACCCCGGCAGGGAGCAGCTTTGCCTCCTGCAACAGTGCAAGGACAGCAGCACCTCCACCTCCTCTGGGTGCTCATGCTCGTGCAGGCTCCCTGCAGCCCTTCAGGGAGAGCAGGAGGAACTGATCAGCAGCTGGGATGGCAAGGCACCTGCGGGATATACCCAGGGACTGGGAACTCAGCTGGGGGTGATGGGGTTGAGTGGAGAGGGAGGGGTGGGCTGGAGCCAGTTGCATCCTAGCAGGCATTTTGGATGGTTCAGAAAAAAAAAAACCCTGCACATTTTAGTGAGCTGTTCATTTGTCTGTGGTCATGTGGCTTGGAGGATGGTTAAAACTGTCCTTTGGTTCGGCTCAAGCCCAGAGATGCTCCTTCCAGTGCCCTGGGAAGGTGACAGCCCAGGGCAGCAGGGTCAGTGCTTTGCAGCTGCATTAAACACAACCACAAACACACGTGGAGAGGAAAACCTGGTGTCGGAGGCATGCAGTCATTCGCTACAGCAGAGATTAAGCTCTGAGCAAAGGGAGATGTAGAAGGGCTGGTGTCTTCTCTCTCTCATCATTAAAAATAAAGCAGTCTCTTTTTGCTGCTGTTGTCATTTCCTATAAAATCTTCTGCCTGTGGCTGCAGCAGGAGGAAAGCCAGCCCCGGCTGCGGGGTCTGCCTGGCTCTGTGCAGGGCCAGCGGGGTGGTGGGGGCTGCAAACCGCAGCAGCTGGGAGCAGAACGCCACCCGAGGGGCAGCAGCATGCCCTGGGAATGCTGTTCTGTCTCGGGTCAAAGCCTGATGGCTTTGCTCAGCCACCATCCTCAAGCCGTTAGCATAAATATCTCGTTATGTTTTTAATGGAGGATTTTTTTTCCTACATTTTCTGCCTCTGCTTGCACTGAAATGCTCATGTTTCAGAACTCTTTCAGCAGCTGACGGCTATCTGCAAATCAGTACCTCAGTATTCTTGTCAAAATGGTCTACTTGACCATGTTTTCTACAGAGAAGCATATTTAGTTAAAAAAATACTTTCACAAAACCACAGAATGGGTTGGGTTGGAAGGACCCCAGCCCCACCCAGCCTGGCCTTGGGCACCCCCAGCTCCTCGGGGTAGCTTGGGCAGGGCCTCGCCGCCCTCAGAGGGAAGAATTTCCTCCTTAATTTTTGTAGCCAAGGAAGAGAGAGCAGAAGCATTCTGGAAGGAAAAGTTTCACCAGCTGGAAGACAAAATTCCTGATCTGGAGTGCTGTCAGCACGAGCAGCCTGTACCAACAGAAAAGCTGCCCTTGGGCTGGTGCCCCCTGCTCTGTCCCTCTGGCCCTTCTGCTTGTCCCCTGCCCTCGCCACCCCACAGGCCATTACCCTTCGTCTTCCCCAGGGCAGTGGAGGAAGGCTCCATCCAGGCTGCGGAGGTAAAGGCAGCCGAAACCGTCCCCAGTCCCACACCGGGCGTCCTCGGGCAGCGCGGCTCCTGTGCAAAGGCGAAGGGCACACGGTGAGAGGAGAAATGGGCAGGGGGGAGAGCTGGGGAGCTGCTGCCTGTAGGAGCTGCTGGGCACGTGTGTCATATAGGCACACATCCCTATAGGTGCTGCAGGGCATGATGTTATACAGGCACACATCACTATAGGGGACGAGGAATGGGTTTGTCCCACTCCCCACCCAGCACCCGCAGGCTCAGCAGATGCAAACCCCTTCCCCTGCAAGCCGTGTCCCCACGTGCCAGCCGTCCCCCCGGTGTACCAGCTCAGGAACTCAGCTCTTTAATGATTAACCCACAACTGCAATTAGGTATTTGCCAGCAGATCTCTATGGTGGCACAAGGGGGATGCCCTTCAAGGGACAACCCCCCCCCCCGATGTCTTTCTCTCTCCCTGTCTCTCTCGTGTACTTTCCATTTCAGAATGTTTTATGCAGCTATTTTGTTGGGATTGTGTATGGTTAAGATAGGGCGTGCTATCTTCATCTCCCTATCAGGCAATATCCATAACCATAACCATAAACGTGTCACTGCCAGAGGGCCTGAGCGGGCCCGAGCCATCAGAATTGCTGGGAAAGTCCGGGTACGAGCGACACACACATTTCTCCAGAGAGCACCAAGAAGTCGCCCTCGCCCTGCAGCGAAAGGTGACCGGAGGTGCCCGAGGTGCTACCCGGGGGAAGTTCGGCCACTGGTCATCTGTGCCTGGTGGAGCGATGGGGTGGGGAAGGACGGGGATAGGGTAAGATAGGAATAGGGATAGGATCCGAAAGGATTTAAAAGGTCTGAGCCTGTTTCTTTTCTAACAGGACTCAGTAAGGACTGACTGGCTTTTTGGTGACCAGGTTCTCTAAAATCTTTTTTTTTCCTACCTTTATTTTTAGCTTCATAAAGGCAGGGCTCTGCCCCAGGCATTGCCCTTGGTTTTGGCAGGCAGTCCCTCCTGGTGGGTCCCACGTTGCCATGGAAGAGCCAGGAGGAGACCACTTGGGATCTGGTTTTTATCCCAAAAGACAGCTAAATGGGCTTGAACATTCTCGAGGCTATAACCCCCTGACAGGATTATTGACATGAAACTACTCAGCTGGGACATTCTTGCTGCCAAGCTTTGGCCCCCGTCACAGCCTCGGTGACCGTCTACCCTGAAGCCAGGAGCAGCCCCTCGGCCGTGCAGGGCAGGTGCAGCCCCCTGCGTGCTGTCCTCTCCTCCCAGCACCGTCCCAGGACACATTCAGTCTGTATGGTTGAGGCTTTCCTTACAAAATAATGTCTGGCTTTTAGGGAAGAGCGAGTCTTTGCCCTGCAGCACACCCCCCCCCGAAGCCAGCCTGGCCCGCCCAGGGCCGCCACCAGCTCGGGTCAGCGTGTCACCGGGGACAAGGGCAGGGCTGCAGTTTCCTGGACGGACTGAGCAGGGTTTAGCAGCCAGGAGTCGGCTCCCAGAGCCATACTGACCCCAAACCGGCCCCTCTCTGCTGGCACCATCGTGGCTTTGTTAGCAATGTGTATGGGGGCTCACAGCTCCCAAAAACTGCCTCCCAAACCCATCCTGCCCGGGAGAGGACTGGGGGCTGCCCCCTTGAAGAGATGCTGGACGCAGCAACCCGGAGCCTCGCGGGGCCCAAACCCCATTTCTGTGCCTGTGCCCCCGGTGCTGGCGCTGCCCGAGCCTCCTGTCCTGCTGCAGGCGGTGCAGGGACGCTCGGTCCCCGGCTGCCTCTGCTGAGCTGCCAGCTCCAGAAGCTGGACAGGACCTGAAAACACCCGGGGCTGCTCCTCACGGGGCCAGGAGTGAACTGGCAGGGGGCTGCAGGGGGGCTCCTTCCCACCCTGTCCCACCATGTCCCTGCCCTGGGGCAGGCACATTTAAAGCAAGAAACCTGTCCAGCTGGAGTTCCTGAGTCACCTGTGTTCCTCTCTGGAGTTGCTGGAATTCCCCCACAGCTGGAAAATGAGCCCGATTTAGGAAACGCAAGCCCTCTGCTTCCAGCTGCTGCCCCGGGGCCAGAGCCCCTGTGCCCACTGACTTTGTGCCCAGCAGCAGGGGACGGCCCCTTCCCCAAAGCTCGGCTTCTCCCAGGGTGCCTCAAGCCCTGGTGAAAAGAAGGGAAAGCCACGGAGGAAGGAGAAAGGAGCCCGGCGTTACCTGCGGGGAGCGCGGAGCAGGAGTCCTGGCACGGGGCGGCAGCAGCTGCATAAGGCAGCACTCGCCTCCCTCCCTCCCCTTGTTTTTGTTTTGGCGATTCGGTCTGAAGGTCAAAGGAGAAATCTGCAGGAGTGGCCTGTGGTAGGAAGTAAATGATTACCCGGCCACGAGGGGACGAGGGGACGGGGGAACCGGGAGCCGGGTGGGAGAGGAAATTCCCTCCCTGGGGGATTAGAGGGCAGCTCGCCCCTGGGAAAGTGCAAAAGGTGAGGACAAGGTGCTCCTGGCCGCGGGCTGTGCTGGGTCACAGCGAGCCCTGTGTCACCTCTGCAAGGCCAGCAGCGGCACCAGGGACCTGGGAGACCCCCTGGGCATGGGCAGGAACTGCTGCTGGTGCTCCAGCAACACATGGGGCTTGGCAGCAAGGCAGGAGCACAGCAAGGTGGAGCCGCCCTAAAGCCTTGTCCCCATGGGTCAGGGAGAGGACAGGGACATACCTCTGGACAGGAGATCCAAGCCAAAAAATGAAATCACAGCTATTGATCTCTATCTGGCATTCCCCCATTCACTCCCTGTCCCTCTCCCTTTCCCTCTGTGGGTGTGTGGCACTGGGATGTCCCCAGAGGGGGCACCACATCCCTGGATGGGCACCTAAGTAAGGCTCTGCCGGCTGGGCACACTGGTGGAGTCACTGCTGGCCACTGGCAGAGCCTCCAGCTCCTCACCTGAAATGCTGAAGCAGCCTGACACACGTGCTTTGAAGCGCTGGAGGCTCAGGGGGTCAGGACAGCACAGGAGAGGTCACCGAGTCTGTGTGATGGGGACACGCAGAGCCACGGGTGTCCCTCGCGTGCTCCAGCACCGAAAGCAGCACGTGGTGAGGAGCAGGAGGAGCCCTCACGCCTCCCCAGCTCCCCCTGACATTCCTGCCTGGTGGCACGGCCGTGAGGACAAAGGGATTTGACATTGCCCTCTTGTCCCAGGAACTATCCCAACCAGAGGTCCCCGTTGTGCTTGAGGAGCTGCGAAGACACGGAGCAATGAGGAAATGCTCCCTCCCGGTGCTGAGAGGCCTTTGTTTCATCCCTTTTCAGAGTGAGAAGGTCCGGAGGGCTGCCGCAGCACACGGCCAGGAGCTGCGGGTCTGCAGACAGAAGCCCTTTGGAGCAGTTTGTACTTCCCCGTCCCGACGCTTTCCCAGGCAATTCCTGCTTTTAAACCTGCTGCTGTTTCGGGCTGTGCTTTGCTCACCCTGCCACATCCCCTGTGTAAAGGCTGCGGGTCCCCAGCAAGGACGGCTCCAGGGGAGCTCCCCCGGCACCAGCAGTGCACCGAGCGCCTGCTGCAGTGGGCTGGGGGGGCTGCCCGTGGGGGCACCCCCCGTCAGACCCCCAGCAGCCATGGGCACGGTGGGACAGAGGACAAACCTCTGCTTACCGCCCCGGCTCGCTCAACGGGCTCATTTTTTCCCCAAACTCATCGCACGTCAGCCCCAAGCACCCGGCAGAGACGGAGGAAAGTGCCTGAACCGACAGCGAGACAAAGCCCGGGGGGACTGGGAAAGACAAAGCCCAGGGGGACTGGGAATAATCCCCGGGCTCCCACAGCTGGAAGCTGCTGAGGCAGAGGCTGGGTGGGATCCCCCTGGGACACGCAGGGCCTGGCGGTGCCCCTGCTGTGCAGGGCTCAGGGGTTGGGGTGCCCCTGTGGGGTGCTGCCTGCTCGTGTGCTTCCCTTCTCTGCATCCCGAGGGGTGAGCAGAGCGAGGAGCCCTCGGCTGCTTGGAGCAAAAAATAAAGGAAAAAGGGCACGAATCGCCTTACAGCCCCAAATGCACTCAAAGCAGGAGCTGGATTGTTCTTATTTTTATATTTTTTGCTCACAAGGAAAAATATAAATATGTGCTGAATTAGGTTTAAAACCTAATTGCAAAGGTAAAACCTCCGCAAAGGTAAAGCTTCCCAAAATGCTTTCCATCCTCCTGTGCCCCTTTGGCCCGTGACGAGGCAGAGAAGGGCAGGACGGCCCGGGGGCACCCCGGCCAGGTCCCGCAGCCTCCCGCAAGGACAGGGCGGCAGCTGCGGCCCTAGAAAGGGGGAGGTGGGGAGGGAAGGACCCCAAAAGCACCGCGCGGAGAGCAGCCGCAAGCCGCAGCCGTGCGGCAGCCGCAGCCCCCGGTACCGCATTGCGGGGCTGCCCTCGGGGAATGGAGGGGAGGGCGGCACGGCACGGCCCGGCTCGGATCGGATTGGATCGAATCGGCTCGGATCGGCTCGGATCGGCTCGGCTCGGCTCGGCTTGGCACGGCTCAGCTCGGCTGGGCACGTCTCGGTTCAGCACGGCTCGGCACGGCCCGCGTGCAGCGCGGAGGCAGCTCGGTTGGAGCCAGGGCTGCTCCGAGCCCCGCATTTCGTTTCGCTGACTTTATCTGTCTGCAAGGGGCTCGGGCGGGTTGGGGTCTGGCTCCCTGCGCCCCCTTCCCCATCCTATCAGCCCACCCTCCTCTGCTCAGCGAAGCAGGCCAGCCTCCTCGGATAGGATTTCTCTTTATTGTTCGATATATCTATGTACCACATTATAAGTTAAAGATAGACTTTTGTTTTTCTGATATACATTTTTCATCTTATTTACCACAATTACACCACACATACATTGGAAACAGCTCCACGGATCTGGTAGATTGCACAGAATGAGTTTTGTCTTAGTTTTGTTTCTGTATCCTGAACGACGTCAAATCCAACATATATCTATATTTTTCTTTTCATAATTTAGAAATAATTGTTAAAATGAAACAAAACAAAACAAAACAAAAAAATCACCGAGAAGTGGACTCCAGGTCTGTGATTTCAACCAGAGGCAAAATGTGATCGATGGGCAGTTCCTCGGTGTGAGTCCGGGTGGAAGAATTAAGCAGTCCTGGCATCACTGCGGCCACGGTGTAAACGCCGCGGTCATCAGCCGGTGCGTGGGCTTGCTGGGCTGGTCACACAATCCGGGGCTCATTTACTTCTCTCTCAACTGGTGTAAAATAAAGGAAGGGCCCTGCTCCCAGTGCCCACAGCTTGCTAGCACAAAGCCCCAGTCCCATCGGATCGGCGCCTGTTTCACCTCCTGAAGCACCGAACTGCAGAGCTGTGGGGAGCAGTAAAGCTGCGATCGGTTCCCGACTGGTCCTTCGCGGGGGGGCCAAGCTTCAGGCAACTAGTGAGGAGATTGGGATGGGGCACCACGTATTTTCCTTTAAAACATTCTAAATAACAAAAAATATATTTAACTCTTAGCTTATTTAAAAAGATGGCAGGGCGAACACTGTCTTCTTATCTCATTTAATTTGCAGATTTCTATGACATAGAATTTGTTGGATGCACGTAACGAAAATAATGACTCTCTTCATTCAAGGGATGTGGATTTTTTTGGCTATGCGGATGTTCGATGCGATTCTCTTGCTGCAGCCAGCTCTGGCCATTCCTTAGTCTTCCGCGTTGGTTCTGAAGGCCTCTATGAGGCCTTCCAAAGAGTGGATGAACCCCGAGACGCTGCAGATACCACCTATAACGAAAATGGCGACGTCAAAGAAGACATGGTGCCACAAGAGCTTCCTCCACAAGAGTTTGAGGTGGAAAAGACTGGGGAGCAGGAAGCAGAGCCCTGCGCCTGTGAGGCTCCCAGTAAGACCCATCAGGAGGGCAAAATGCGGGACATAGATGGCCATGAGCAGGGTGAAGACTACCAGGGCACATCTGAGGGTGAGTCCCCAGGACTTGAGCCGCCCATCGCCCCCGTAGCAGTTGGGGAAGAACGCCCTGTTTCCATCCTGGAAAAGGGATCGCTCCAGGACTTCCACAGCTGCAAAGAACGGCAGGGGGTAGGAGAGCAAGGCTTTGGCCACCAAGAAGATGTTGACTACTGCCCTAATGGTGGATGGCAAGTTGTCTGTGATGACCTCCTTGGTCTCATCAGCCCAGGTCAGATAGGCGACCAAGGCAAAGAGTCCCTTAAGGATGCAAGCTGCTATGTGAGTCCAGTTCATCATGCAATGGAACTCCTTGGGGTTCTGCATGTTCCCCTCCAAGGAAGGCAGAAAGATCTGAGAGGTGTAGCTGAAGACAATGATGCCAATGGAGATGGGGAATTTCTTCACATCAATGTAAAACTTGACTTTGTCCCATGCCCAGTCGCGTGCCCTGGAGAGGCAGTAGGCGATCACCAGGATGTTGATCACAAAGTGGGCCAATGTGCAGAGCAAGCTGAACTTGGAGACTGCCTTGAGATTCTTCAAGAACGCGCAAGGCAGGAGCACGGCCGTGGCAATGATGGACCACGACTTCTGGGAGACAGGCAGGTTGGGGAAGCTGTTGTACATCAGGTTCCCACTGACCACCACATAGAGGATGCAGGTCATGACCAGTTCAATGATCTGAGCCACGTTCACAATTCTGCCTCCGAGCGTGGGGAAGCGGGGCGCACAGCACGCGTTGGCTATGTCCACGTAGGAGTCTCTCACCCTGACTATCTCCCCATCCTCATTCTCTTCATAAAGACAGGCAATAAGGATTTTCCCAGTGTAGCAGCAAACCACCGCAGCGAAAATGATTAAAAAGAGTCCTAGGTATCCACCATGAAGGATGGCATAGGGCAGGCCCAGAACAAACATCCCCTAGAAAGAGACAAAATGGAAACCGTGTTGCTCGTCTCACCGAGGGGACCAGGCGGGTGCCTGCACCCAGGCACCCGCGGCCGCAGGCACGCGCGCATGCACGCACACGCTGCCTCGCTCGCACGCAGTGACACCAACACAGCAGTCCCACGCTCACACCACACAATCACGGCCACGCACGATCACACACAAACCCTTTTTCTTTCCGCCCACGCAATTGCCCACGCAGCCACACGCGTGTCCTCGTGCACACTCACATAATCGCACGCTGGGGCGCCCAGAGCAAGCAAGCACGGTTGGGCTTTGTCCAAATCTCCACCCTGTCTGTCCCCCCCACCCCGCAAGGGCATCCCCCCCCGCCCCCCGCCCTGCCCCGTCCCACCCGCTGCAGGGGGGGGGGGGGCGACGGGAAGGTGCGGATTTGGGGGGTGTTTTTTTTTTTTTTTTTTTTTTTTTTTTTTTTTTTTCGGTTGGGTAGGGGGGGTTCAGTTTCTTTTTTTTTTCTTTCTTTCTTCCCCCCCCCCAGGGGTGTTGCAGTCACCCCAGTGCTGGGATGGGAGCGGGGGCAGCGCGTCCCGGTGCCGGTGGCAGCGGGTGCCCGGGCGTACCTGGATGGCGTTGGTGACATTCCAGCCAGCCTCCCACGCCGTGATCTTGGGCTTGCCCTGCCCGGAGAGCTCGGAGCAGACCCCCGCGTCCTTGGAGGCGGAGGGCGGCAGGGGGCCGGTGCCGTCCCTCTGGTAGTGGATGTCCCCCTCCAGGGGCGTCTCGCCGCCCTCCTCGCCTCCCTCGCCCTTGAGGATGTCCATCTGCAGCCCCTGCCGGTGCTCCATGTCCAGGTCGTCGCAGTGGGCGAAGCCCACCGCCTCTTCGTCGGTGGCCGCCTGGAAGCCCATCCTGGCGAACATGCCGCTCATCTTCGCCTGGGACTTGTTGGACACGGAGGTGGCCACGTTGGAAAGCTTGCTGCGGAGGAGCGTGGCCATGGTGGCCGCTCCGGACCCGGCGGTCGGACGGACCCGACGGGGAGGGCGGTGCGGGGGGCGGCCGGGAGCCGGGCTCCGGGGAAAGGACGGCGGGGGCGGTGCGGGGGGGCTCTGCCGAGCCGCTACCTCCGCTCCCGGGCGCGGTGCGAGCGGCTGCGCTGCGGGCGGCCCTGGGGCATGCCCCCGCGGCGGGCAGGTGCGGGAGCGCAGCTCCCCGCCCGCTCCGCGCCTCTCCGCCGGTCCCCGCGGCCGGGCTCTGCTGGGGGGCGGCGGTGGGAGGCTGTCCTCGGACGGAGGCTGTCTCCGGACGGCTGCTGTCCCCGGACGGAGGCTGTCACCAGCCGGCGGCTGTCACCAGACGGGCAGCGCGAGCCCCTGGCAGAGCGCGCCGCGTCTCCATCGCAGTGCGCCCACCTCGCGGGGAGAAGAGAGGGGAGAGGAGTGCTGCAGTTCTGGGGGAGGTACCAGCGGTCCCGGCCAAGCCCAGCCTCCCCCCCCGCGGCACGGCGACACCCACGCCCGCCGGGCCCCGCCAGCAGCGCCGCAGCGCGGCCCCCCCCGGCCCCGCAGCCCCCGCCGCCGCGCCCCGGCCCCTTCCCTGCTCCGGTATGGGGGCGGCCGAGGAACCCCCCTCCCCCCCGAAGGGGCGGACAGAGGGGCTCCCGACCGCTCCTTAACGGAATTTTCCTCCCCAGAACCCCTCCCTTTTATTTTCTCTACCCAAAAATACGCGCGGCCCCTTTGGAGGCTGGGGGCAACTTGGGCAAGGGAGCCCCCAACAGCTGCGGGGCACGGCGTGCCGGGTGGGCACCGGTGTGCCATCGGTGTGCCACCGGCGTGCCGATGTGCCAAAGTGCCACCGATGTGCCGAAGTGCCACCGGAGTGTCACCGACGTGCCACCGGGGTGCCGAGCCCCGGCCGGGTTCTCCTTGAGCTCCCCCCGATCCTAACGCAGAAATTCCCCTTCCTTCTAAAAAACACATATATGTGTCTCGGTATTTTCGTTTTGCCTCCAAACGCCCGCGCTGGTTTGGCACGGAGGAGCCTGGCCGTGCTTCTTTGTTCGCGTGTTTCCGAGGTGCGCAGCCAGCGCGGCGATGGGAGATAGGAAGGGGGCCCTTCCCCAAAGGGGGGCAGCTGGCTCGTTTGTTTCTTTTGGAAGGTAAAAAGGAACCTCCGTTTTATTGGTTTTATGTTTTAATTACAGAAGAAGGGAAAAGGCAGCGCTAAATTATTTCCTAATATCGAGGCAGGGAGAGGGGAGGGATGCGGATGCAGGTGGGATGCGGCATCGAGCAGAGCTTCCAGAAAACGCCTTGAATACCCCCCCTTTTTTTTTTTCCTCTTTTTCTTTTCCTTTATTTATTTATTTATTTATTTATTTATTTATTTTTCTGACGGACGAAGGAAGAAAATTGGGTGCAAAGCGGCTGAAATGCGTCAGAAAGAAACATCACCAGTGAGGGTTTCTCACGGGGCTGTCTCGGCCGCTGCTTCCCCCTGACACCGGACCCCACATAATATAAAAAAAATATATTTTTTTTAATGTAAAAAAAATAATAAAATCGAGGGAAAGGAAGGCGGCGAGGCGCGGCGTCTCCCTGCCTTCGCTGTGCGGGGGAATTATCACATATCAGTGCACAAATAGGTCGAGAAAGCAAAAGAAAAAGAAAAACCAAAAGCCAAAAAACCCAACGACTGCGATGATGAGCACCTCGGGGGTTAATTCAACGATTTTGTTGTCGCTGTTGTTTCTCTGTTTTGTTTTTCTTGTTTGTTTGTTTTGATTTTGTCCTTAATTTAGCCTAAGACGAGTTCATTGTAAAAGAGGACGTGAAGGAGACCTATTTCTAGGGGTTTGCAGGGGGCATCAGGGAGGTGGGGGGGGAAATCAAAACGAAAATTCATCCAAATCGCCGTCTGGTGCGTGAATATTTCCTAAAACCGTCCTGGCACACCCCCCCACACCCCTCCCCTCGGCCCTGCCGCAGCTGGGGGGGGGCTCCGCCGCAGCCCCCGGCAGCCCCCGGCAGCCCCGGGTCCCGGGGAGGGGAAGGGGACCCCGGCACCGCGCCTGGTGGGGGAGAGGGGCTTTGGGAGAGGGGATTGGGGAGGGGGACTTTGGGAGAGAGGCTTTGGGAGGGAGACTTTGGGACGGCGGTTTTAGGAGGGGGGCTTTGGGATGCTCACTGCGTGGTAAGGATGCGTCGGGCTCCGGAGACACCTTTTTAGGAAAATAAAATAAAATAAAAACGAAAAAACCAAAACCAAAACCAAAGAGAGCCCCCAGAGCTGCGGGAGAAGCCCCGCTCCGTCGGGGGGGCTGCCCCGGCCGGGCTCTGCGACCCCCCCCCCAAGTCGGATCGTGGCTCCGGGGGAGGACGCTTGGGGCGAGGGTGCCCGGGGCGGGGGGGGGGGATCTTCACCCGACCCCTCGGCAAATCCCCTGCCGAGCCTTGGACGCCAAGACAATGGGAACCGGGGGGGGGGGGGGGGGGGCGGGGTTGCGGGGGGTGCGGGGGGGGGTAAGTGATGCCGAGGGGACAGGAGGCGCAGGGGACCCGAGGGGTGCTGGAGGTGGCCCCGGGGTGCCCCCGAGTTCAGGCTGCCGCATTTCCTCGCCGCGTCCCCCCCCCAGACACAACCCCCGGCCCTGCCGCCCCTCCGGCCCGAAGGAGAGGGATGGAGAATTTCTTCGGCAGCGCCTGGTAAGAGAAGCAACCCTGAACTTGGAGCAGCGGCCAGAAACGGGGGCAAACAGCACCGGAGGAAGGGGAAATAATAATAAAAATTAGATAAAAAAGAGAACAAAAGGAGAAAGAGGCAGAGGAAGAGAAGGAGAAGAGAAGCGCGGAGAGGCGGAGAGGAGGGATGGGGCATTTACCTCTGCTGCTCGGCCCATCGCTGCCCGCGGCTGGAGGGGATGCGGGATGCGGGGTGAGCGATGCGGGGATGCGGCCGCGCTCTTCCCGGCTCCCCCTAACTCCTAATTACCCCGAGCAGGATAAACCGAGGCAAACCTTATCCAAAGGTTAGCGGGTCTCCGGGGGGGCGTTTGAGCTGCGAATCCTTTCAGAGGAAGCGAAAAGGAGAGCGCGCAAACAAGCCGCAGCCCGGAGCTGCCGAGGGCTCCCCGCAGCCCGGCGCTGGAGTTTTCGGGCACCGCTTTCCCCGCAGAGATGGGGCTGGGGGTCCTGGCCCTGCTCGGGGGGCTCAGCCCAGCTCCTGGGGGTGCAGCTTCCCGGGACCCTCCCCACGCTCCGGCAGATCCAGCCGGAGGCGCGCCGCTGCCTTATCTCCCCAGAGCAGGCTCGGGGGCTCGCGGCTGGGATTTCTGATTAATCAAATGAGGGCAAAAGAGCTATTCACGCTCAAAAAATCGTTTGAGGAAGGCAGGAAAGGCCAACCCGAGCAGGCTGCCTTCCTGCAGCCCACACCGCCAGCCCCTCTCCGGGCTGCGGGCAGCGGGGCTGTGCGGGAGCAGGACGGGCAGCCCCCCCCGGGTCAGGGACCCCCACCCCAAAGGAATCGTTCCTGCACTTTTTGGGGGCTGTGTTCTTCCTCAAACATAGTGTGGCAAATTGTGTCTGAAATTTAGATGCATCCATATGAAAAAGGGGATTTTAGGCAATTCCTGCATGCTCAGCTTCATCCCCCTCTGCAACAAGCGTGGGTGTCCAAATGCCTCCCAGTTCCTGCACAGACTCCATGCTTCCGCCACAAATTCCCCCCACACACCCTGTCCCCCCCCCCCCAACCCCCAAACCTGCTGCTGGGCATCACAGCAGAGCTGCCAGCCGCAGTGCCGAGAAGGCTGGGGGGGGGCAGCTTCTCCCCAAAACCCTGCCAAAATCCTCCCCCGGCCACAGCTGCCGAAGAACCAACCCACCTGGCACAGACCTGGTGCAGGTCAGCCCGGACATGCGGCTTGGAGAAGCGACCCCAGCCCCAGACACGTGCCTGGTACCTACAGAAGTGATGGCAGAGGCCAGAAGAGGCCCACCTCATCCCCAGCCGCCGCTGGAAGCCCCCCTGCATTTATTGCCCCCCACCCCAGCAGCAGCAGCGAACTCCATCCCGGCTCCGCCGCCCCGTCCTCCCTCCGGCACCGCGGGGGGAACTCTGACAGGATAATGAAGAGTTGCACGGTGTACTATAAAAAGGCAATTAGACAAACTGCTGGATGGGGACCAGCTCCCGTGACCTAGTTAATAGCTCGGGGAATTTCAGGAGGGTAGGGAAAGAAAATGGAGCCGTGGCAGCGCGCCGCGCAGGGTGAGCAGGGCTGGAGGAGGAAGGGCTGCAGTCGGCAGCCCCGCACCCCTGAGCCCCCCCAGGAAAGCAGCCCCATGAGCACGGAGCTGACAGCCCTGCCCCGGGTCACACCTTTCCCTTCTTGCACGTTTTCAGACCTTGCTGTCTGGGTGTTCAGGGTGTGAGGTGAAGATGCTGCATGTGGTATAAACGCTCCTTCACGCTGCTGCTTGGTTCCTGGCTGGGGTCTTGGGGAGGCTGAATTCATTCACAGGACGGTTTCTGAGTCAGAGACAATTAACTATAGGCAGAATTATAATTGCAGTGGAAAAGCACGATGGAATAACATCCAAAAGGAAAGTCTCCAGGAGAATGCCCATAACGGATGGGTTGGATTTAATTTTTTTTCTTTTACCGAGCACAAAATGGCTGCCTAAACTGCAGAGACATAAAACAAAGAGCAGGCGAAGGGCTGGGATACCATCACCACACATTAACACGGCTTGTGGCTTAGCCCAGGAGAAAATCCACCTGAAGAATCCTTAAAATTAAATAAAGGCTTCTTGATCTGACCTCAGTGTTTGCAAACAGGGGTCTGTAAGTGGGAGACGACCTGTGCAGGAATTTCTGTGACTGCCACCCCAGAAGAGCCACGATAAACCCTGATCATCTGTAGACTAAACATTTGTCATCATCTGACCACAACCTGTTCTTAGCGATACTTTCAATAAATTGGAATCAAATTTAACTCAGAGTTTGGCTTTGTTGTTGTCATAAAAATTAAGTGATAGTTATCGGTGACTTGCGATGCCAAATTCCCAGCTCTCTACACGAGCAGCATTGGTCCCACGAGCTCAGCAGCACTTTCATTGACATAACGCACAAAGCTCCGTCACTGCCCAATTACATATGCACGTATGTACATGTGCTCGTGTTTCACAGGGATGACTACAGACTAGGGAAGAGCATACTTCGTGTGTGCCAGGATTGTCATTTCAACTTTTAAATAAAAAGCCCTCCTCTCCTGCAGCTGTAGACTCCAGGTGCTGCTTTCCAAAACTGAGTTATCCCGCTCCGCTCTCTTCCTGCAGCATGAAGTTGAGCTTGTCTAGGGATTATTTTGTGTGTGTGATTTCAAGCTGAGCCCCTACAGCCGTAGCCTGTTGTCGCAGACCCTGTGGCCGTGGCCACACACATATCCTTGCCCCGCTGCCTCCTGACCCCAGCCCTGCCACCCGCAGCAGGCTCAGCTCCTGGCCAGCAGCTCCCAGCCCCAGCCCGGATCTGGCCCCGCTGCCCGGTCCTGTGCCTGGGAACTGAGGCTTCAAAGCACGGCAGAAAAGTGGCTGTAAGTGACAGGGCCTGGTCTGCAAAGGAAATTCCTTCCCGTGCAGTCTTTAGTCAGATGATGCCCCAGTAATGAAGAGGGTTTTTGTTTGTTTGTTTATCCTCTATATTTATCATATGACTTTAAATTATTTTTTCTTCATTTTTAAGGCTGTGCAGGCTCTGATGAAGGGCTTTGCAGAGCAGGGCAGCCATGCTGGCAGCCTGCTCGCCTTTGGGGCTCAATTTCAGCGAGGTCCATCCCCACCTGCTCCTTTGCCCCATTTTGTGCCCGGTTCTGACAGAAGCACAACAAGCGCCCGGGCAGGCTCCCGCATCTCTTGCCGGCACCATCCCGGCACGTCGGGCTCATGGCTCTGAAGGCAGCTCCACAGCCCCGCACGACCACGCAGCCCACATGCAGAGGTTGCTGTTTCCAAACCCGCAGCCTCCACGTGCTGGTGTCAGCAAGTATTTATTGCCAGAAGCCAAAAATAAAAGCCACGTAAGGGAAGCAGCAAGGTCAGGGCCACACAGGGCGCTGCATGAAGCCGCTGCCGTGCCGCAAGGAAAAGCAAGGAGCGTGGTGAGGTGTGGCACCACTCCGTCCAAATGGAGAGGCGGCTCAGCCCCCCGGCAGTGCCACCACGTCCTGCTGCTGGAGGGGACGACCCGAAATGCCAGGCTGTGCTGGAGGTCGCTAATCCGCTGTGGGCCTGCTTCCAGCAGGAGAGATCTGGGTGCTGGTGGGCAAGGGCTGGGGGCTGCACTTGGCTCCTGCAGCACAGGCAGAGCACCACTCTTAAAAAATAAAGCAAATATCAGCGTCTTGTTTTGCAGAAAGGTTCCTCACACGTTGTCCTCTTTCATCTCACACGTATCCATGTGATCTGGGTGATCTGCAGTGCTGGGGAACACGCAGGGCCCCAGGACAGGTCGTTCAGCGGGATTCCTGCAGCAGAAGCAGCCATTCCAGCTGGGATCGCCAGGGCAGGCACACACAGGATTTGCCTGATGGCAGCCTCCATGCCAACAGGGGCTGAATCCCAGGCCTGCGCCTTTATCATGAGGAGCATCCACTTTATGCTTTAGCCACTGGCTCTGATTCCATTTTAAATGTTCTTTTCTTCCAGCCTGAAAACCATTATTATTATAATTTCTCGGGTGTCAGTTTTTGATTGATTGTTTTCTCTTTTTGGTTTTTGGATTTTCTTCCCTCTCACATTGGTTCTATTTTACCTCTACAAACGAGACAGTGCATCGAGGAGCTCAGCGAAGCAGCACAGAGCCCCGCCATGCTCCCCGTGCATTTCTGCTCCTTCTCGATGAGAGAAACCCCGGGGCTGATCCGAGCCCCCTTAAGCTATTTGGGTCACACTGTAGGTTTCAGAGGGGTTTCACCTTCCCGTGCTGTTGTCCTTCCATCTTATCTCACGCCACAAGTTCAAACGAGGGGGAATCCTGCTGCCATCATCGCTCTTCCCCCACAGCTATCAGCATCGCTTTCTCCCTGGGGGAGCTCTGGGCAGGATGGGGACGCACTGCTCGTGCCCCATGACAGAGGAGCAGAGACCCCGCTGTAACAAAGACCCAGATGTGCAAGTCTGGATCCCAGAGCTGCTTTGAGGCATCCGCATGTGCTGCTGGGGCCCAGCCGTGTTATCCCTCCTGCAGGCAGGCACCTCGCAGCGCCAGCACCTCTGGGAAAGCTCCTGCCCTGCTCTGGCACCGGGATCCTCTGAGGCTCCAGGCACTGTTCCTGCCCTGTGCGGTGATCCAGGGGTCTTTGAATACAGCAGCTAGTCTTTGAGCCATATTTTTGACCTTCCATTCATTTACACCTTGGTTTAGACCTCTGCAGATGCAAACCAGAATATTCATCGCCCAGGGAAGCCTTAAGAAGGCACAAAGCCCTTCAACTTTGAAAAGACAGCAGCCCATAAACTCAAAGTATTACTGTCAAATGGTTGTTAGAGTAAACCTTTTGGCATCATGACAGTATCTTCTTTTAATAGAAAAGTACTTCTTAAGCAATTTAGTTAATTTGATTTGTAAAAAAAAAAAAAAAAAAAAAAAGAGAAATTTGGAGAGAGTAAAACCTCAGGAAAAGAACAGCAGGGAAGGCAGCTCTGTGATTACCTCCCCCTGCACACACACAAATTATGGCTGGGATAAATTAACCTTAAAGTTACTGCCACTTCTCCGTGGAGCACCTGAGAAAGCAGAGTGTGAAGCGCTACAAGCCAGGGAAATGAGAGGATGTGCGAACTGAGAGCAGCACCGTGGTTTGGGAGCTCCCTCCTGGTACTGATCTCGCTGATGTTTGGGTTAATTTACTGACTAAATGTGGTTGTGCTGGGTGGAAGACCCTGCGGACCCGTTCCCCTCCCACCACCACTTCCCCACCCCAGGAGGTGCTGCTCAGGACGTCCCCCGAAGGTGCTCTCTGACAGGCAACTGCAGAGGAGTCTGAAGCTGCCAGCTCTGATAAATGGACGTTGAATTATCCCTGCCCTTCTTTCCACTTTCACTCAGGGTTCTGCTCACTGGGTCCTGGTCACTGTGACCTTGCAAGTTCCCATGCCCCAGGCAAGCCACCAGGAGAAGCACCACCTGAGTCAGACCTCACGTTGGTTCAGATCATCGCCCTGGTTCCTCCTCAGTTCTATTTGTACCCATCAGTCAGAGCTTCCTGAGGAAATTCAACCTTAAAATGATTTTTCCATTACCCTTCCCCATAGGAAGCCACCTGGGAGAATGATAAAGCAGTCACCTTGAAAACAGCTCGGACAGGAGCTGAACAGAGGTCAGGCACCTGCCCAAAGGTGGCATCCAGCTGCAGTGACAGCCGAGGGGACAGCAGCCAGGGAGCGAATCTTGTGAGAAGAAACTTCTGGAAAGCCCAGCTGCAGAGCAGGCTGGGGCTGCGAGCAGGTCGCCCACGTCCCCTGGAGCTCAGGTGGTGCCCGGCAAGGAGAGGAGGTGTCCACAGAGCTGTCACTGAGGCAGAAAGCAGGGACATAAGTCAATAATTGGGTAATCAGCAGCCTCTTACTTTTCTAATGAACCCATAGGACAGGGATTTCCCCCGGCGCCCTCCCTCTCTTTTCCTGGAGCTCATCTTTCACTTTGTCGTGCAATTCCCTGCTGGCCAGCCGCAGCCTGCCATGCTCCCTTCCCATTACACACTCGGCTGAGCCGAGGACGAAAGGGCCCCGGATTCCGGCGAGAAGGTAATTAATTGACTTTCCACTCTCGTTGCTATGCGGCAAAGGTGGAAGCCGCAGCAGCTACAGTTCATCTCTAATCCTGGAGGATTAGTCGTGAGCGGCAGCGTTACGGAGCCGATCGGCTGGACGCAGCGAGGGACCAGGAGCCCTGGGTGGCACCGGCCACGCGTGGGTACCTGCAGAGCTCCTTCTGGGTGCCCTTTCTGCCTTAAACCCCCAAGGTGGGCAGAGATCACGGCCCCTGAGCCATCCCTCGGCGTGCTCCAGGCAGAAGCAACAGCACCATCCAAAGCTGTATGCAAAATCCCTGGTGGCTCTCCCCATCCCCAGCGAGCACCTTCCCTTGTGCGAGCACAGCGCTGCACCTCCCAGGGCACCCAAACCAGCTCCCTGGTGCCATGGAATAGGGAATCCCACCAGAATTCCTTCAACGGTCATTCTTCAGCTTAAAACATTAAAAATAATTCTCTGTAGCAGAGACAGGAGGGCTCGCATGTGGAAAACCGTTCGTATGTTGGAAATGTGTGTGAATTTCCACTCTAAACACAGTGAAAACAAGTTGCACTCTCTTCAGCAGCAGTGATGAGTAGCTGTGCAAAAATAGACCAGTTCTGGTACGGGAAGAGCCATTAACACAGGAATGCGTTCCTGCTAAGCTTTATAAAGCGTGTAGAAAACCTGAGTAAGAGAGCAACTGTTTCATTAATCATGCAAGAGAACTTATTCTTCCAAAGCTATGCATTTCTCTGATGATTTACAACTCCACTTTGTCAAACACCTTTGAAGCCCTATTTTAACAGTGTTCGGCTCACCTGCAGCACCCAGTCCCCCCCCATCCGCTGTGCAGCTGGTGCTGCCTCCGTCCCCATTGCCGTTACATCTGCTTGAGCATATTTGTGGTCGAGATCTAAGGAGACCTGATAAGGAAGGGTTACCTAGGAGGGGAGGTGCCAGCAGACCCAGGGGTCTCCCAGCTGTGCAGGGAGAGGACAGAGGACATGCTCATTGGGAGAGGTGAGCCTCAGAATCCAAGGTGCTATTTGGGCACGTCCATCCACAATGGGGCTTCTCCACACGCTGGGATTTGGGGAATTCACTGGGGCTCCCCTGAGCAATCAACGGCTGCCCCCTGATTTCTCACTTCCCTGCAGCGCGATGCCTCCAGCCCCGCCAGGACCTGACGTGCTATTTGCCTGAGAAGGTCAGCAGCAGAGCAAATATTTGTCTTTCCTGTGTCTCATTCAGGGCTTTAAAAGAATTAAAGTTGTATTTTATGATCAAATCTGTATCTCTCTCTTCTTCAGTTCCTTTTACTGTCAGGCAGTCTCCTTTTATTTTCAATGAGCAACAAGGCAGTGTGAGAACACACAAACACAAAATGTGCCAGGTTCCAAATCTGCATCCTACCGATAGCACCAAAAGGCATCATTTTAACCTAATATTTCTGGACATCAGTATCATCCTACATACAGTTGACATGGACTGAAATATAATGTTTGGGAAGATGCTGCCGCTGCCCCATGGAGCAGGAGGCAGCCAAGATGACAGCAGTCTTACCAACGCGGGGCGCAGGGTGTCCGAGCAGATCAAGAAGTCACTGGCCCTGGGGTGAAATTTGCCACCATAAGCCAGGGGAGATCCCCATCTGCTTGCAAAGTCAGGGGCAGCTCCAAATCTACACCGCCTGTAAAAGCACGAGGCTCGAGCCTGGGAGGCTCACCCCACTTCAGCCACGCACAGACCTGAGCACTAGCAGCACACATGCAGAGCTGTGAAAACACCTCGGCTGCTGCTGTGCCCCAACAGCACCAGGAGGAAAAGCACACTGCTAAAGGTGTCCGCTGACCGCACACGGCCAGGTCAAGGCAGTTCATCTTCACATTTCTGAAATCCCTACAGAGCCTTAGAAGCAACATCCTTCGCTATTTGAGCATCATGAATGACCTTATTCATCCCGATGTGCTGTTTACCCTGAAACCTACTGAAGGTGACTTGCCAGCAGCTGTTTTTTGTGATCCTCACAAACCACGTGGCTGCACAGTCAGTGCTACAGCAGTGGAGAAGTGTGCAGGCAGTAACAGCATCCCATGGAGCTATTTTCAGATGTTCCCAGCCACCCTCTACATCACCATGGATGAGGGATTTCTGCTTGCATCATCACCAACATTAAATATATTTACCTGCATAATAGCCGTGCTTCCCTCTCTCCTCCCCACAGTTTGCTATCAGGAATGGCAATACAGCTCCGGGATGCACTCCAGAGATACTGAAAAAAAAAATCAAAGCTAAGATGTTTTCCTGTTTGAACATTTAACACCTCACACAGATTTCAGCAGCTTGGAATTTACAGCCCACTGCAGCCCGAGGCCAAGAGGCATTTCTGAATGGGCACACACCTGCTGCAGGGCACCAAGCTTGGGGGAAGCATGCTTAATGCCCGAGCCGTAACAAAATGAGTTGTTCTCTAACATGTGGAGTTGACAAAATGCCTGGGTATGCCCCATATCTACATAAAACTGCTATATGTACAAATACAGTGGCTGTAGTAGACTCCTTTTTATTTTATTTTATTTTATTTTTTCCCCAGGGTGTGAGCTGGTCTATTATGCCCCTAAATTCTCCCTGGGGCACTTCTCTGTTCACTACTGGGCAGACAGTGGAGTTGCAGCCATTCAATATTCACCCCTCTGTGCCCCAGCGGCCCCCTTGCTCAGAGGTTCACCCTGCTCTTTTGGGGCCAGTAATGCCGAGCACCAAGCCCCGACTCACGCCGCTCAGCAACGCCGAGCAGGTTCGGACTTGGAGGCCGGAGCATTTTGCCATGCTGCCGATACGCCGTGCAGGTGTTGTAGGGACGGAGCGCCAGACGCGCGGTGTACACAGAGCAGGGGGCTGCGATGATGTAGATAGCAGGCCCGAAGCAGCAGGAGCCATCGGGGACTCGTTCCTCACCTTATCTCCCTCACCCAGCGGCCGCCGTCGGCTCGGCTGTTCCCCGACGGCAGGTCCCGGGAGGACGCGGCCGCCAGCGCCGCCGCCCGATAAGGGACCACGTCCGCGTGTCGCGCGTCTTCCCCTACACACATCGCACAGCCACAGCGGGCGTCCTGCCTTTCTTAGAGCGACGGAGACGCAGAAGAAAGCAGATGCAAACTAATTCTAATTAAAATGCATGGGTTGGCTCCCGGTGTCACGGCGTTCGCAGCGGAGACCAGCCGAGGCCGCCTGATATTTGCATGCTACAGTGTAAAGTGCAAGATTGTGCTGAATGCCACGGGGACATCTGGGGGAAACAACATGATAGGTACCCCAGGAAAAAAAAACAAAAGGGGTCTGCACAGAAAATTCAGCATATTTTGTTCCCTGTCCCCACATTATAACACCAGGGATGGGACTTGGCATGCGTGTTTTGAGGTGCTCCATGTGGAGCAGTCCATCCCCGAGAGCAGCAGCGTTCCTGCCCTGCCTGCAACACGCACCTGCTCCGAGCTGCAGTCTCTGGTTTCCTCCTGCAACTGTGTTATGCTGTAAGTACAAAAAGAAAAGCTTTTTAAGGTATTATCCCTGCAGATCCTTATGGCCAGAGATCTCCATCACCACTGACTGAGAGAATAGGATGGTCAAGTATGCGTAGCTATGGATGTACAAACCCAGCCTATGCACATACGGGCATGGAAATGTTCATCTGCTTACCCAGGGATGTTTACTTGCCTAAGGTCATTAGGAGTAAGTTTAAAATATCCCCTGCTATGGGGGATCTGGCAAAGAAGGTCATGCAATGGCCAGCATCTGACTCACAGGCATGGAGCCGGGGTGGAAGCACAGAGGTACTGGGAAGCTGAAGGTGCAGGTCCCAGACGCGAGCTGATGGCGGGGGAAATGCACGCTGTGCACCACTGGGACATGGTCTGCCTTCCAGGAATCTCCTCTGCATTGGGAACAGACTAAAAGCAAGCTCTGGGCATCAAGTTAAAAACAGGAAAAGCTCTGGACAAATCAGACATGCCTAGGAATTTGATCTGTAAACGAGAAAAGTCTGGATTATCATTTTTATTTTTATTTTTATTTTTTTAAAAAGGCCATATAAAGCTCCATTTTTCCTATGTCTCAGCATGTCTATTGAAAAAATAGGAACAGTAAACCTTATTTTATTCACAGATTTTGGGGAAGGATCATTTTAAATATATATTTTTTATTTTTTTGTTAAGTCACCGTGCTTTCAGCATTTCTTTCCATGCACCCAAATCTAATCCCATGGCAAGAGGTGGGAGAATTGCTATGGCTTTACGTGGGAGCTGCATCAGGCCCATCAGGAATTTCAAACCTTGGGGTTTTTGTGTGTGTTTGTTTGTTTGTTTCTCCTGCATTTCAGGATTCTGTGTTTAAGAATTGGTTATTTTCCAGCCGGCTAATGTTTTCAATTACACGAAGCCCAATTCAATATCTCTACCTGATTGGGAGACAGCAGAAGCTGGCTTTTTGTGTTCTGTGACCTAGAGCTGACTCCATTTGCTGCCTATCTGACTAACTAGTGAAGCAGAAAACGCACACAATACAGCACAATTAATGACAGTCTGAAAAACACACCAGATCCCAGCGGAGAGGAAGAAATTAGGCTCTTGCACAGTGAAGGAGTTTGTTGATGATGTTTTTCTATTTATAACGTTTTAAAGGGCAGGGGGGTGAGCTAGGCTTAGCGGAAAACCCTTTTTTTTCCTTCTAAAATTGGCTTAATTTTTTTAAATCGAAGATGATGATAGTAAAACTCACACCAGCTGTGTGGCACTGGAGAGCGCCAAGAGAGGGGAAAGGGTTTCTGTGGCCGTAAACAATCGATCTCTCTTAGCAAATAAGGCAAAATATTCAAATCTACATAAAGAAAGAAAATTTAAAAAGAATCTTCAAGTGACTTACCTTGCTATTACAACATACTACCATTAAACAGGAATTTATTGCAAAGACAGGGTAGCTTGGCCTCTTTTTTTTTTCTGTCTCCCTACCTGAAGAGACGAGAGGTGTTGGAGGCAGCAGCACCGACGCTACGCTGGTGATCTCTGTTCTCAAAAAGGCCACTGACGAGATGTTTTTTCCCTGCCGGGTCTTAACTTGAGCTGGAAATTGTCTTGCATACCAGGCTCCTTCACAGGCAGCACAGCAGACCCAGCACCGGCAGCACAAGCTGTGTCCCTGTGACGAGGATAAGGTGAGCAGGACCTGAGTTATCCAAACGAGTGGTAGCAAGGGGAAAGATGTGTGGAGGTATCTCAGTGCTTCACATCTGTAAATCAGGATTTTGGTGCTGATGGCCCTATTGTCACTACCCTTCTATTCCAGGCTACTTCATACATTTTTTTTGTTGTTTTATTTTTACAAAGGGCAAATCCCACCCCCGGGGATGCCAACAGGACACAGTCAGTCCTTACCAACCCTTTTTAAAGGCAGGCTGCCACATGTAGAGAGTCAGTCCAGAGGTCCCCTTCATTTTCTGCCAGAAAGCCACCACCCGCCCTCCTCTCCCTCCTGCACGTGGCCCCTCAGTGCAGCTCACGCCGAGCATCTCCCAGCAAAGCCAAAATACAGCCTTCCATCCTACAAGCCTCTTGTCCCCACGTCCTCCTTCCCTCTGTGTGTGGAGAGGTTAAAGCTCAGAGAATAAACAGCGACGCTTTCCTTTCTTTTCGCTGTCAGCCACAAGCTTCACGCACTGCACAGAGGCAGGCACTGCGCCGAACACAGAAGTATTTGTTTCCCCACAGCCTGCTTGTCACAGCCAAGAGAAAAAACAAAACAGATTTGTCCACCACTAACAAATCTACCTGCAGGACGACTCAGTAGGACACAGCAGCAGCATCCCCACGGTACTTACACAGAACGGGGCTTCTTTAATGCAGTCTACTCCAAACCCACAGGATTTTAAATTGAATTCAGCAACTTAGGTTCAAAATCCAAGCTCTCTTGGCTCTAACTGCAGACTTGAGGGACTGAATCACTGAAAATATCGTGTCTCAGACCGGTTGTGAACCAGGGAAACAGGAGCACCTGTATGACCACACGTGGCTCAAGAGGAACTTCTCAGCACTTAGGAATTCAAAGGAAAATCAATGCAGAGGGGGAAAAAAGCATGCCATCGCCTGGTTTTGTGCATGATATTAACATAGCCCTGCTTGTGTGCTTGAATAGCTTTTGAAAAATAAATAGTCTCCAGCTTAATAACATTCACTTTAACACAAATAGGTTTTGCTCATCCTTTCTGGGGAGCAGAGGGCAAGCACTCAGCACAGGGCCAGGGCTGCGATGAGCAGGAGCATGCCTTTTATCCTCCTGGATTTTGACAATTGCATACCTTGGCACTGAATTTCTAATTCTCTCCTCTTTACAAGAACCCTGGAAGTTGTTAATATAGTATTACATTATGCATTTAAATGAAAAAAAAAGAAAGAAAGAAAGAAAGAAAGGGTTTCAGAAATTCCAGTTCCCCCTCAGATCATGACTGCTTTTCTGCTCTTTCCCCCTGTTTACTAGAGAGACTTCTCACTGGATCCAAGTGGCAATAAAAGGCCTTGAGAGAGCTTGCAAATGGATTCTAAATTGATGCATAAAAGCTTCTTTCCCCCCTCCCTAAATGGGAGAGGCTAATGAGTTTTAATTCCTTGGAAGGTTAGCTACTTTGGTAGAAAAAGGATTTTCCATTAATAGCAAGTCATCTGGTTCGCAGACTGGTTTCCTCTATCCATGCATGTCCTGACCAAAAAGCATTTGATTAAGACTGCATTTAATCATTCAAGAAATTATGTGGAGTACTGCAGGAGCAGGTTTTACTTCACAAACGTGCAAAAGCAAGGACAGGGAAAATACAATAAGCATGTTAGCCAGAAGCCAAAATTTGGGCGCATAGGCTGGCACTCTGATACACAAGCAATCTTCATATGCTTGGAGCAGGATGCTAAAAACCAACAAAAGCAGCTTCAGAGCCACAAAAAGAACAGCTCGGCTCCCACACTGAAGGCAAGAATAATTATGTTTTCAGCAGATAACAGGGATAGCCACAAAGAGTGCTGCAAAGGAGCACCGAAATACATTTTGGCCAAACGTGGCCCATGTAAAGATGGCCCATGCAAAGCAAAGCCCTGCCGCTGTCTTTCTCTCTCCATTTCATTCTGTAGGGCATTCACCCCCATGCAGGGACCCCCCCTGCATCCCACGGATGCTGCAGCTCACTGCTGGCCAGAGCAGGACGCTCACAAGAAGATCTGCAAAAGGCAACGTCAGGAATTGGTGAGCCGTGGAGAAGCAACGCAGTGCAGCCCCAGCACTCAGCACCGCTCAGCATCTCTCGTGATGCCCTGTGCACGGGGACAAGGCAGCGTGTTGGGTGCCAGCCACGTACCCACGTAGCCACGGAGCAAGCCAGGGAGCTGCAGGAGAGAAAACCAAAAAGAGAAACCTCAGGAGTGAGATTTATTGCTTGGTTAATAATATCCTTCCCTTCGCAGTGACCCCAGCAAAGAAAGAAAGGGCTGAGTGGCTTTATCTTTATTCAGTGCCGTGGTCCTTCTGGGACACTTGACCATGATTGCATCATTTTTGGTGTCAGACTCGATAACGCACCAATTGTGTCTCCACATTTTTCCACGGCAGAGAACTCCCCCAGCAGCCGGGATGGTTAATGGGAACTGACGGGCTCCCGCGTCCGCCCGCGTGGCTCTCTTTGGCTTCCTGCTGTAGCACATTAACACAACAAATTAACATTGTAATTGCCTTTTAACTATTTATTGCTGTGGAAAAGGGGAAAGGAAAAAATAACAAAGAGGCCGACCACAGGCAAGGACCCAGGAGAGAGCTTAGGCAAGCAGGTCGCAGTCTGCACCTCCGTTTATTTCTATTTATAGCCAGCCATTAAACTGTGCTAATAAACAGCCAACCACAGGGCATGGCAAGTCCCTTGCTCAGGCACAGAAGCAGCAGCGAGTTAAATATATTCAGTGTGCTCAGCTCACAGGACCAGTGTGACTGCTACCGAAATCACAGGGATCTAATAGCAGCCTCAGCGCCTTTCAATTAGGTCCATTCATGCAGCAGCAGCGTCACTGCAAGGGTACGCACGTGTGGCGTACGTATATGTACACCCAGCACGTAAATAGCAGGATAAATAAAACAGGGCGCATTTAAAGAACAATACCCGGTACCGATGACTCAGATTTAATCAATTATTTTGGAAAAGGACAATTCAGAGCAGTTCATAAAGCGATTCATCTGGGAGAGAAGAGCCCTTTTATGCAAACGGTGGCACAACGCATCTGCCATCAATTTCTCCAGGGCAATAGTCTCAAGAAAAGCGTTTATCGTAATTCTCCCTCGCATACAGGTGATTGTGATGCCACTTTCACATATACACAGCAGTTTCTACGGAGGGTTGAATCAAGTCCTCACATAACCTACATGTTTAATCAGATTACCCAATGAAATAATACAGCCTTAAATGGAAAGTCTGCTGTTCCCTCAAGCATTTCTGGAAAAGCTTTCATTGCTTGTTCTTCTGCTTAAAACATACGAGCAGCACTGTCTTCTGCCTCTATTTTTAGATACCTAGACATCCGTAAAGCACCCATCACTGACTTCTAGATGCCAGTACCTTGCACTCCTCATCAGATTACGGCAGCCAGAAGCGTCACGTTCATCGATAAAGTTGCAGGGCAGGCAAAACAACGATCACAGCTTCTTCTCTGATTGTGAGCAGAAGTGCCTGCTGATGATGAGGTTTCTGTAAGGAAGGGAGGGAAATCCCATCAGGATGCCAGGTGGGCCATCCAGAAGCACAGCAGCACGTACCCAGCAGAGGAGTAACTGCGGAGCCTGGGTGAACACCGGGGTCCCCAGCACCTTTCTCACAGCTGAATGACAAGATGCTACTCACAGGCTTGCTTTTGGTCCCTCCTTGCCATGAGACAAACACCAGAACCGAATCTGCCCCACGTGGTGCTCCATTCCTCCCGGCTGGGGATGCTCCAGGCTTGAGTCTTTACAGCAAGAACATCCAGGCAGGGAAAGGCCTTTGATGAGCCCTGAGCAGAAAGCACTGGAGTTAGCAAATCTCCGTGTGGATTTCACAGGTGGAAGGTCGCTGCAGAGCTCTGCCACAGGGAGCGCGTTTTCCAGCTGCAAACCCTGCAAGGGCTGTAACACCTCTGGTTATTGCACCCCACGGCCCCTTCTCTGGGTAGGCACATTGCCTTGCTATTGATTTACAATTTAATCCAATGTCTCCAAAGCAGTTATTTTAGCAACGATCCAATAGGTCACAAAATATGACCAGGAAAATGGCTCGGAGGTGTTAATGGCACTGTGGTCTCTGCAGCGGCGAGGGAGCAGCGCAGTGGTCCAGCACCGTGTTTAAGCCCCCACAAACACCACGTGTTCCAACACGGCATTTTCCCAAGGGCAAAACTGGGGAAAAGTGACACAATCAGGACAGCGCACCGAGCAGCCTGGTTCATGGCTGTGCTCACACCCCAGGCCAGGACCCTGCGGTGAAGCTCCCGTGGTGCTCGGCGCTGCTGCCCGGAGCACCCACCACACCCAGGCTTGGGCACATCTGGAAATGCTGGGAAGGGCCCCAAAATGCAGCGCTCAGGCAACGGTTTCCACCAGACCCGTACAAACCCACATACCTGTATAAGCTGCTACAGAGTAAAACCAACAAACCCCCGGCCAGTTTTCCCCATCCCTGGCCACTAAAAGGCAATCACAGATGAATTCATTTAATTAAAATATCTATTCTGTTAATTTTCTCCTCCTTATGACCACACAGCCCAGGTAAAGCAGGTGGGAAGCATCCCCCTGCACCACCGTGCTCGTACTGTCCCCAGCTTCCAATGCTTCCTCCAGAGGGCAATTGGGTGGAAAGGGGGACATTTTGCAGTCATTAAAATTTCATTTCATTTTTAACCGACAAGCTGCCATCTCAAAAGCTCCCTCGCGAGCAAGGGACATGCAGCCTTGGGGGGAGAAGCAGGGGGGCTGCAGGAGCAGCCGGGATGCTGTTGGAGTGGGGGGGGGGGGGGGGCTGGCCCCTTGCCAGCCTGCTCTGCTGCCTGAAAAATAGCAGAGCTAATAACCTCAATTACAGCCCGGCCTCTCCGGGGGCAGGCGATGATGCCTTTGTTTATCTGAATCCCGATGCGAAAGCAAAGATTGTTTTCTGTCTGCAGGGGCATATGGTGTACAGACACTGGAGAAATAAGCAGCCCGCAGAAGGTCAGCTGTGCTTTCTTCCAAAATTCACCCTAGATGCTAGCAGCCTTAGTATGCCTTCAGTTCTCCTTTGGGCTCCTGTTTTAATTTGGCAGTGAGTTGCCTGGAAGGTGTCTACTGATGTGTCAGCCTCAGCTCCCCCAGCCTCAGCCCTCAGAGCTGGACCCTGACTACATCAGGGAGGGCTCGCGGTGACCCAAGGGTGACCACAAAAATAGGTGCAAGGGCTTTGTCAAGAGGCCTGGAGCTATTCTGTAACAGTACGTGGGGCCTGATTATCAACATACTTATCTTGTGACTATATTAGGTGGACATAGATGCCCAGAAGGAACAGGTAGAAAGACTACAGCCATGACTCTTGAGATATGGCCCAACAGAGCCGCATCTCAATGGATATTCGAGACTTAAGCAATGTTGGACCTCTTGCAATTTTCCTCCTTATTTACACACCTAGAACTACATGGAGATGTGATCAGGAACATTCCAAAAACCATAAGAGAAATCCAGAAGGATCAGGTAGAGAAACCACCTCCTTCACCATCACATAAAGGACCAGAAAATGGAGCATGAAGCATCCACACAGGGATGAGAAAATACAGCATGCGTAGAGGAGAAGTCTGCCTCTATCACCATGAGGAAAGATCAACTACGCAGAGCCTTCATGGAAGAGGACCGTTGCCATAAAATCCTTTGTCATATTTAAGCACTGTTCCTGCTGATAAAAGAGTTGTGCCTCCATTCACGCACGGCTTCCCTCCGCGTGTCACTGGACATGGGGCCCTGCAGGCTCGGCCAGGCGCTGGGATCTGCCAGATGGTCCATACGGATGGTCCTGCACCGCAGCTGGAAGGCGCTGGCTCATTTTTTATTATTATTATTTTTTTTTTAATATAAAAAGCCACGTGAATGGCTATTTCAGTTAGAGGTTCCCCTCAGCAAACCCAAGTGTGCCATCCACAGTGCTGTTGGCAAAATGCCTTCAGTTTGCATGTGTATAAACCACACTGTGGCTGACTTTATGTAACTGAAGTTACATTTTAGCAATTCCCTTACAAAGCAGAGGCCATCAGTCAGCACTGGTGGACATGTCACAAGCCAAGCATACGCCCTACAAGACACAAAGATTTTGTTTACCTGCAGCAGCATAAATCCAAAGAGACATCTCATAATTCCTGTTCCCACTCGGCAGAAGCAGGCAGACACACGACTTCTTCCTGGTAGAAGTCAGTGAAAACATACAATGCAGCCTGGTTTTTGGCAGCCTGCAGCTGGATGGAACGTGTCAGCAGGCTGTGGGAGATGTATTTACAGAGATGGACTAAAACCTGGCACTCCTCGCAGGGAGTGGGTACAGCGAGGTCACGCTGCCCACATGTTTTGTCTGCGGAAAGCCAGCACCTAACAAGCAATACAATGGCTCACGCTGGATGCCGCTGCCTCAGGCGAAGAGTCAAATCTTTTCCTAGCTAAGAGAGCCTTGCAATTTAACCTTTGCCTGATTTCACACATGACCAGCTCTTAAAAAAAAAAAAAGATTACAGCAGAACAACTGTGAAAAGAGGAGGAGG